>NC_133666.1:593425990-593725990 GCF_037893015.1 Macrotis lagotis | reverse complement strand
GACATCACCTCTAGTGAGTGCTTGGAAACTGCTTTCAACAAAGCACAGATCTGATTGATGGATTGATTGATTGTTCTAGTACAGGATCATAGTTTCCCCCAATGTGATTAACAGTCTTTGCAAAGAAGGCACTCATTATATGAAATAGAACATATCAGGTATAGGACATTTATTTATTTTTTTTATCTGTAAAAGGAGAGAACAATCAGAGATGATCTCTATGCTCCCTATAAATTTCCAATCTATGATTCTATGATTCTATATACAAGCATTTTACTTTTACTTTTCATTACTCAGAGGATGATGGAAAGTACCTCCTGCTAAGAACTTCTCAAACTCCTTTAGGATCAGTGGATGGTAGCTTTTGCTTAAATAAACACAAGGCAAATTAGTTAACTAGGGATTTGAGGTCCAGTATCAGAATCATCTAGGAAAGTAAATGGCCTGTACTTCCTGAAACATGCATGCAGCTTCCAAAATTGTTGCTAGGGAGGCTAAGAGTTAGGGAGAATATTTCCCACTGAAATCTAAAGAACCTAATTCTCTTCATGGAACTAGGGCACTCATAGTCAACTCTAAGGGAAATGTTCATTCCACACATCAAAGAGACTTCCCTGATTACACCCATTATATTCTCTTCAATAATAAAATCTTCACTATTGCCAGGAAATAATTGGAATGATTTGGGAACAATTGTCTATATCTCCTATTCTGAAAAATTCTCTAGAGAGCAGAGTAAGTTCAAAGCAATGTCCTATCTTCCCTGTTTTTCTCTAAGGTTTTGTACTAAAGTATATTCATAGGTTCTTATGACGATGACTATCTTTCACAATTGAAGTGGGTCATATGGTCACATGCATGATGACATGAATTGCACATTATTTTCATTACAGTCATGGGAATGTTGTTCAAAATCATCCTTTTTATTGACTTTTCCAGAACTGTATCACCTCTTGGCCTGATTTGATAGAAAACAGAACTATTGATGATGACTGGATGCTGTGGGCGTCCTAAACCTTATGGGCATGTTTTTCCAGCCCATATCAGTGAGGTACTATGACACTCTGGGACACTTTTGTGATACCATGGTATAGTTAACCTGTCTCTCAGGGGTCTATCTCATCATCAGTAAACTGATTTAATTGTTCTACTCAGCTCTGCAACCACACTCTTTCCAGAACCCAAAGATTTTGGTCTTTTGGAAGTTGTCTGGTAGGTCATTGGAATAATGCTCCTATATCTGATCCCCTTTGAATCTTCAGCTTTATTATTATTAATTAATGAAAATTCTTTGTGAAAATTTATTATTTATTATTTATTTTTTTATTTTTGTTTTAGGCTTTTGCAAGGCAAACAGGGTTAAGTGGCTTGCCCAAGGCCACACAGCTACGTAATTATTAAGTGTCTGAGACGGGATTTGAACCCAGGTAGTCCTGACTCCAGGGCTGGTGCTTTATCCACTATGCCACCTAGCTGCCCCAAATTTATTCTTTATTAATGAAAATATTCTTGGCAGATGTTTTTCTTTTGTTTTGTCTTGTGATAGTCCAAGAATTTCACCTCTAATAACAAAATATGTCATACAAAGTCCCAAGCAATCAACTGTTTAGACAATTGTTTTGACAGTTGCTTTCATGTTTAAGGCAGGAGGATCAGAATCATCTTACTCTGGGCTTATTGTGTTGACATTTTGGTTATTTCCAGAAAAAAAAATAGTCCAATTTTCCCTAAAAAGAATAGCAAGTTCCTTTATAGAAAAGTACTCATTATATGAAACAGGGCAGATAAAATCACTTTATTTCTCAAATAACAAAGAATGCTTAAAACAGAATGTTAAGTGGGCATTGACTAATACTTAATATGCATAACAGTTAACTTCATTCATGTGATATTCTTTTGGGAGGTAAAATCTCTCAGGAAACTTATTATTTTACTGACTAGACATTTCATTTTTACCTTTGAGTTGTCTTAGTAATTCAGCTCAAAGTCCATATCTTCTGGCAAGTAAGGGTATGTCTTGGGTTTTCCTAGTCTTTTTCTCAATTATATTCTCCTTGGGCTCATTTTCTCCTCAGAGAAATTGTTTCAGAGAATACCTTCTAGTGAGGATCAACATTTAGATCCATTTATTCCCTAATTCTGAAACTCATGAGATATCTGCCAAAACTAGGAACATTTCTCCTGGTTTGCCATTGAATCATATATGCTCAGGTAAAGAAACACAAAGCAGAAAAGAAAACCAGACATCTGAGTTTCCATCTAAGACAAGCATAAGGGTTTTTTTTTTATGTGGTTTTTTTTTTTGCTTCCATACCTATGGCATTACCATTGGCGATTGGTGGGGGTGAGGGCAGAAAAAAGAAATCTTTTCTTCTCCTTAGTAGAAATTTCAAGGAGCTACATTAAAAGGAAAAGGTGGGGGAGGATGGGGAGGAAAGGATGAACAGCACCAACAAAAGGAATGATAACAAGAGAAAGAACAGGAAGTAGAAGAAGGTGGTAAAGAAACCTTTTATTGTTTTAATCCCACTGAGTTGGAGACTTTGTATTGATCCACTTGATAAACATCATGGAGTCCAATAAGAGGATGTTGTTTCATTCCTAGGTCCAAGTCCTTTAGTGCTGAGTCAGAGTACATGTCTTTCCCATGGAGCCAGAATGCACAGCTTTAAATTGTGGAAGTTTTGAGGGAGGGGAAAGAGGTATATATTCCATTACTGCCATTATATTACCAATTTTCACTGCCTCATTAATATGATAGCACCCTTTGATCATGTAGAATGCAACCCATCTAATACTCATCCTGGATTTTTCTTCTTCCAGTCTTTGAGTAAATCTTTCCTAAATATATTACATGATCTACTCAGGTGGATAGTTCATGAATAACAGGGAAAATTTTTTTTTTCTCCTAAATTAAACCTGTGATTTCATCAGTATAAAAAGGTTGCTAGGGGAGGACTGATTTTACCTATTTTGAAAAGCTATTGATTCCCAAAGTAGATTTTTAAGAGTTGCCTGAAGGAGGAGAGGTACATTGAAAGGTTAAATGACTTTTCTAGGGTCACTCTAGTTTGTGCAGCATAACTTGTTTACCCTCTCTGGGATTTAACTTCATAATTGGTAAAATTCATTCAATACATGATCATGTGTGTCAAACTGAATTAGTTACTTACTAAGTATGTATATGATATGAAGTAAATTTACTTGAATTAAAATTGAAAGTAAATAGCTAGTTTACTAGTTTGAAGTACTGGACCTGGATCAGAAAGACTCCTCTTCCTGAGTTCAAATATGGCCTCAGACACTTAAAGTTGTGACCCTGTGCAAATCACTTAATACTGTTTGCCTCATCCTTCTTAACTGAATGAAAACAGAAAATGGAAATGCAAAATCACTCTGGTATCTTTGCCAAGAAAATCCCAAATGGAGTCATTAAAAGCCAACATGACCAAACAACAACAATAAAAACTTAAAGGTGTATCATCTGGAGGGGAGGAGGGAAGCAAAACTTTTATTTATTTGTTTGTTTATTTTGTTTTTTGATGAATTTTAGTAGCTTTCTAAATTTAAGATTCTTATTGAAAGTCAGTTTATAGCTGGCCAGAGAACCTACAATCCTCAACATTCAGTCAGAGGTTTGGGAAAGCATATATTAAAGTCCCATAAGGCCTACCCCTGGATCAGGCTGAATTGTCAGTTTCTTCTTTCATCTACATCCAAAGTAAGCCCACAACAAGGAAGAATGCAAGACCTCATTTCATGGCTTGAGTAGGAAGAGATACATGAAACCCTGAGAAGAAACGTGACATGGTTTGAAATGTAGGCCTTTGGCCAAGGCTTCCAAAATATCCTCCCTCAAAGAGCTATTTGGAGATAAAAATGGTTTCCCACTTTAGAAGCTCTTCTTTTGGTCTGGTGGGGGGCAAATGTCCAGAAATTCTAAAAATCTGCTGAGGAAAAGCAAGACTTTCAATTTCTTGCAGCATAACTTTCAGACCTCATTTCTTAAAGTGGGCAAAATGAAAGAACTGTTCTAGTTCACTTTTTTTAAATAGAAACTCTCTTAACTTGGTTGCAGACTGGAAATGGTGGACTGTATATTAATATGGGAGGAGGACAGATATTAAGAGGAAAGGAATAAGCTCTCTCTCCTCTGCAAATGAGAAGAGTTAAAGAGCTCAATCTATGTATTCTTTCTCATAATTGACAATGGAGAAGTTTCCTACCTAATTCTATTGGAGAAACAGTGAAGACAGAAGCAAGATTTTTCCATGGAAAGATCACCATTTTGGGAAGCAAAAGACCTAAGGTGAAAGTCAGAAGAGCAGACCTCTAAAACTATTCGTTGCAAGGAGGAAATGTGGTGTTCTCAAATGATCCCTTCTCTGATTATTATGAAGAAAAGGACCAGTCCTTTTGAGCCATCTAGCATCTAGTACTCCTTTCAGTAGGTGTTTGACAATATCTGTTGAATTGGTTTAGACAATTAATGTGTATATAACATAGAGTGAATGAAGTTATTTCATTCTAGCAGCTGGTGAAGTGCCTGGAACACACATATTAATATTTTAATAGATGCCTGCTGACTAATTAACTGACAGACTGCTCTTGAATAAATATCTTACTTTCTTTGCTCCTTGGTTTCTTCAGCTACAAAATTATAGTGTTTGACTTGATCTAAAAACCCTTCCAACTCTCATAGTCTATGAGTCAAGGAGTCTAGTCCAATCTTATAAATAGGTTAATAAACAGTGAACACAACCCACATTTTCTGTCTAGTTGTTGTCAACCATGGTACAGCTCTCTCCTCCCACTGTCTGTTAAAGCCTATATACCTTCAGTGATGAAAATAGATAAAAGAACAAAGCAACAGAAGCTGAATGCTGTGAACTTCCAATAACCAAATGATCACAAATGTACCCTCAAGGCTTCTCAATAAAGATATTATCAGACTTTTTTTCCAAATGTGTTCTTTAGCTTTATTGAGTGGTTCAGTTTCTTATTTAAAAGTATCAGTTATTTGGAAATTATTGTTAAATATATGAGATAAATGAGAGATCTTATAAGATTTTTATTTTCTAAATCAAAATGAATTGCTCACTTTTCAAAGGTTCAGAGAAAATGGGATGAACATTGCTAAGAAAGAACAAGTTGGGTCCCCATCAGAAGATATTTCACCTTTTCAATTTTTTCTTTTAAATTTTATGGTCTTTCTATGGGATTTCTTGTTATATGTTCATCTATCAGAATTTTTTCCTCTTCATTCTAGGGACCACAGGACATTTCCATGTGAATTGTAGCTACAGTCTGCAATATGTGTCATTTTCCACCATTAGAATTTGAATTCCTAGAGAGTAGAGACTATAATCCCATTTTTATTTCCATCCTTAAGGCTAAGCCTGTTTTTTTGCACAAAGCAACAACTTAATAAATATCTTTCATTCATTCATTCTATCTTTTCATATTACTTTTATTTACACATGCATATTTGTATGCATTCTAAGATCCTGAAAGATTAAAAATTCCTTAAGGTCAAGATTGTATCTAATTCAATCTTATGTCCTTATCAGTGCCTAACATGCAATAATAATTTAGCTAATAATAATAATTATTTTTGTAGGACTTTCAGTTTTGCAAAGTGCTTTACATTTGAACTTCACAACACTCTTTTGTCCCATGCCGTGAATATAGACTTTTGAAACATGTGAAAACAGCCTCATAAAGGTTAAATGATTTGCACAAAAATATACAACTAAGACAGAATTTCAATCCAGGGTTTACTTGACTTTAAGAATTATATTCTCTTCTATATCATGTTGCTTCTCTTGCTCAAAATATTATTTTAATAATAACAATAAGATAATAATAATAATAATAATGATAAATACTATTTATACAATTCTTAATTGGTTACACAGTGCTTTTCAAAATATTAGCTCATTTTTTATCTACATAAGAATCCTGGGAATTAGGTGCTATTATTATCATCATTTAAAAGTTGAAGAAACTGAGACAGACAGAGCTTAAATGCCTTGCCCAGAGTCACTCATCTAATAAATGTCAGAAGCTAGAATGGAGCTCATGTTCAAATTTTCATTTCCCTTGAAAATCAATTTCCACTTCTTAAGACATTTGCCTATACTAAAATTACCTCTAGCTTCTTTCTAGTGATTAGCATGTGAATTATAGCTCACTCCCTCCAAAATGTTATCTCTGCCTTAAAGTACAGATGTATCTACATACATATATGTGTTTCTATATACATGTATGCAAACATATAACCTATATATCTGTATGTGTTATATATAAACATTCATTTTTTAATTTATGTACATATGTACATGCATACATATATATGATTTACCCTTTTTTATCTTTTCACAATGGTTTGGTAATTGTTTTCCAATTTGTTTTTCTTAATTTGAATAGGAGATGGATATGAATAGAATGATCTCAAATATCCCTTAACTCTCTATGTCTATTTCCTAATCTGTAAAAATGGAGATAACAACCCGTGCCCTACACACCTCAAAACTTTATGGGCATTAAATCCAATAACAGAAGTTGATTATTAAATGAGATATGAGGAGCACTGCTAAGAGTGAATAGCAGACTGACCTACACATTAGGGAACCTGAGTTCAAGAGCCACCTCAGATAGACAGTAGCTTTGTGATCCTGAGCAAAGCATTTAAATTCTTAGCACTTTAGGCAACTTCCTAAATTTATAATTTGTTTATCCGCAATGATATTCCTCAGTGGAATAGAGTGCGGGGCTTTAAGTCAGGAAGACATCTTCATGAGGCCAAATCTAACCTCAGGCACTTATTGGCTGTGTGATGCTGGACCAGTCACTGTTTGTCTCAGTTTGCTGTAAAATAAGTTGAAGTTGGAAATAACAACTTACTCTAATATCTTTGCCAAGAAAACTCCAAATGATATTACAAGGACTCAAACATAACTGAAACAATTAAACAATTATAACAAGACTGATATTTGCACTAGCAATCTGCATTCATTCCTTATCAGTAGTTCATTCTATTCTAAAATCTCTAAAGTCAGGTAGGAAACACAGTGATTAGAAAACTGAATCTGAAGACAGGAAGATCTGAATTCACATAGGACCTCAGAACTTCATTAACTCAAGGACCTTGGCAAGGAAATTAATCTCTCTCTAACTTTCTTCACAGAGATTACATCTTCCATTTTACCTATTGTATTACCATCCTCACCATCCTTAATTTCTTCATCTCTTAAATGGAGAAAAAAATCCTTGCCAATCCTATCCATCTCCCAAGGTTGTTGTGATGGTTCATTGAAATGCACTTGCGCTGTTATTAATATCAGAGGATTTAAAAAAATGGATGTGTCCCATTCCTTAGGAAACTGGCAGTTTAACTGCATGAACAAAACAAGGAAACATAGTAAACAATTATAAAATAATTTTTAATAACTGAGGAACTCAAAGTCTGCCAATCAAAAGAAAGGCCTGAAGTTAGGTAGGGAAGGCTTCTTGGAAGAGGCAGGACATGACTCACATTTTGTACTAAGTGGTGTATACAGAGAGAAAATAAATATTTGTGGATTTTTCAGAATATACAAAACTATCAGGGCTGTTACAATACTTGCTCAAGTCCTCTGAGGATGTGATGTGGAAATCATACACTTTCACTCTCTGAATCTCATATGGCAATAAATAGGACAATGTTATGTCATGTGTATACAGGAACCCAATTCAATCACGATAAAGTAGAGCCCAAAGTCTAGACTATGAGTATAATAGGTTACAGTTCTACGATGCTCTAAGATTTATAAATCACCTGGTACAAATGATCTGAGTTGGAATTCTGACTCGCCAATTATCCATTGGAGTCTTGGGCAAGGCACATCATCTCTCTCATCTTCCTTTCTTCATTTTACAATTAGGAGCTAAATTTGATGCCTTCAGAGTTTCTTTCTAGCTCTAAATCTGTGGTATGATGGACAACTCTATGTTCAGGAGCTGCACTAGATCATAGTTAAGGTATTTTCTAGTTTGAAAGCTATAGTTCCCATGAGTCCTGTGTTCCATGAATCAGAGTTCTAAACTTGGAGTCAGAAAACCTGAGTTTTAAGTGTGGCTTTGACATTTAAATCCATGCCTATGTTGTTCTATTAATTAGGTTCTAATATCAGGATATGATTTCTGCCCATGAAACAGCTTCTTGGAACTATGTATAATAGTTGGGTTACAAGTGACTCCCAAAGTGCATAAACAGCTCTCCAAAGGATTCATCAAGCCCTTACACCTGAGGTAGTAGTCTTCCATCAATACCCCAAATATCCATCACAGCAGATGAACTAAACCAGGTTAAGAATAACCAACAGATCTCAAATCCATTTAATAAAGTGGTGTCTACCTCAAGTATTTGAAGATTCCCCTGGGCAGAATGGGTGAATAAGAACAATATTTTCCAATGATCATAAAGATAACTGAAACAGGTACTGAGGCTTGCTTAGAATTTGGTCAGACATTGAAGATGCAAAAATTATTGATTACGTCCTGAGCCATCATTAGTCATCTTGACTTCTGTCTAGCCACTGGACTCCAATGACCTCTGGAAGAGAAAGTCAGATTGACATAGCTCTACCTCATTTAAATCTAATTTATGCTAGATGGTACAGTAGATAAACAATGACCTTGGAGTCAGGAGGACAGGAGTTCAAATCCAGCCTCAGAAATTTATTAGCTGTGCAACCTTGGGCAAGTTGCTTAACCCTGATGGCTTCAATCCAGGTCCATCTCCAGTCATCCTGATTTATATCTGCCCCTGGGCCCAGATGACTCTGGAGGAGAAAGTGAGGCTGGTGACTTAGCACAATACCTCCTCAACTCAAATCCAATTCATGAGCAAGCCGTGGTATCACCTCCCTGATGTCATGGCCTTTTTTGAGAATGAAGGAGAAATATTAATAAGCATCAATAACAACATCATCTCCTGAAATTATTGCTCCTCTTTGAAAATGAAGGATAAACAAATTAAAGTTATATGAAACTTGTTCAGAATCAAGAAGGACAAGGAGTATGAAGCCAGTAATTTTCTACCATTACACACTTTATCACACCCAAGGTACCAGCTTAGGCTTCAGTTGAATGAAACAAGCCTAGAAGAATTGGTTATTCTCATGGTCTCTCTAACTAGTTAAATTAATAATAAAGTCAGAAATATGCATAAGGCTAGTGATGATTCCTTTTTCACCAACTGTGGTTAATCAGAACAGCTGGAACTTCTGGTTACTCTGTGACAATCTTATAGACACAAGTGTTGCCCTTTTCCATTGTCTAGACAGGACAATAGAAGATGTGCAATTCTGAGGATTCCTTAGAGCTTGTCTGATTCAATCAATACATAAAGAAGCATTTGTGAAGGGACTATTATGACTGCTTTTGAAATTAAATTAAGACATATCTTTGCCAAAACTTGGGACAAAACAAGTGAGTCCTTGCAATTTACTGTTTCTATATCTAGCCTTCAAATCCAAACCCAAGTCCTTTTAAAATTCCAGAAAAAGTGACAGCTGAGACAAAAGTGTTATTAAAATTCTCTTTTCCCTAAAAGTACATAGATAGTGTTAGTAGATAGAGTGCTGGCCTTGGAATAGGAAAGACATAAATTCAAGTTGAACTTCAAATACCTACAAGCCATGTGACCCTGTGTGAGGCATTTAACCTTCATTTGCAACAGTTTTCTGAACTGTAAAATGTGTATAATAATAGCATCTACTTTATAGTCTTATTGTGAGAATGAAACAATATATTTGCAAAATCACTTAGCACAGAGTCTGACATGCAGTAACCACTATATAAATGTATATTTCCTTCTCTTTCTCTATTCCCACACCCATCATATCTGTTTTAAATAAGTAACATTTTGTCATCTTTGCAATGGGAAAAAAAAATGATACCATTGCATGATAGTAACTGGATTGTTGAAATTGGAATCACACCTTATCTTTGATGCTTAGTGGGTCTATGACTTTGAATAAGCAAATTAATTTCTTTGAGTCCAAACAGCTAAAACTGATACTTTTTGATTAGTTGCTCTCTATTTCAGTGAAGTAAGTTCCTACCCAATGTTTGATATATATTGTAGTGGGAAAATCCCAGAAAATACATATACATTGTGGGAATAGTCATAGATACCCATAATATTATTGATTGGAAAATGATAGAAAGCCAACTCAACAATAAAGAATGTCTCCTGTGGGCCAGACATTTTGCACAACTTATAATAAATGTTTTAGAAATGAAGAGAATATTTTTTTTTATATACATCAGATACAAAACCAGCTCTTTCTTTAATTTTTCAGGTAATCACTTTAACTTTGACCTTTTGGGGAAGCAGTGGTATGGTTGACAGAATCCTGAATTTAGAGTCAGTAATAGCTGAGTATAAATCCTGCCTCTGATACATACTCTCTATGTAGCCTTGAGTAAGTCACTTAACCCTCTTAGTTTCACCATCTGTAAAAGGATCTTAAATACCATTTAACTTACAGGGCTATTTTGAGGATTAAATTCTTTGAATGACAGAGTCAGAAAAGATCCTTCTTTTCCCTTTATATATCTTTGTTCTAAGTGTTTCCTCTACTTGCCATGTCTCCACCATAAGCATACTGCTAATTTTAATGCCAACTAATGTCATCTATCCAAATGAAGTCTTTCCTGTTCTTTATTTGCAAAGCACTTTGTAAATCTTAAAACACTAAATACCTATGTAAATTCTAGTTATTTTTATTTCAAAGATAGCTATAATATCCATGAAAACTTATCTATATTCCTAGGAATAATGAATAATGATGTCTCAATGGCAACATCTACTTCCTCTTTCTCATTCTTTATCCTTATGCTTATAAAATCAAGACCTAAGAAATGACATGATTGCCCCAGATGGAAAAGTAATAAGTGACAGAGTTGGGATTCAAACACAGGTTATCTTACTCCATCTGACATACTATCACTGCTCCACAAATAATAATCATTCCTTACACTATGCAATCATTTTGCTATTAACAAAGCACTTTGTACACTGCATCTCATCTGACCCTTATAATATCTCTAGAAGGGAAGTAACACCTGTAGACTTTTCTCCACTTTAAGAAAGAAGAAACTTAGGCTTTGAGATGTGATGATTTGTCCAAGGCTAAATATGAAGCAATGAAGGAATGACTAGAACCCAAGTCTTCTCATTCCAAGCCTAGTGTTCTTTCTACTGAAGCTCCAATGGCAGGTAAGAATACATCAGCCTTCATTTGTTCTATTTGTAGGATTCTCTAGCTGACAGTAAATATGCCTCCTTTGTTTATTCTGATTCTACTCCAATCTCTTTGTGTCTTTCTCTATATTATTCTGGGAGGGAAGGAAAAAGCATCTTTAGTCGTTCTCATATGACTGGAGAGTCTCCAAGTATAATAGCTTTGGGAATCTGCAGCTGCTCCCTAGGTTTTCTTTTCTCTCTTCCTGCCTCTTCCCTCTTCTTAGCAAATGATAAGTCTGATTTGGTTGTATTTTTTTTTAACAATTTCTGTAAAGAACAAAATGTTACTAATGAGGTAATAACAAAAACCCTGGGCTCAGTTTTTCCTGGCTACAAATGGCAGGTCACAGCATGTAAGTTTGCAAATAATTCCTTCACTCTGACAAGTTCTATAGTGTTTAGAGGCTCTGAACTCTGGAGACATGGATTCAAATTGACCTCTCATGCTGACTATTTATGTGACCTTGAGCAAGTCAATTAAGTTCTGGGTTTCAATTTCCTCATCTATACAATGCAAGAGTTAGATAAATTTCCTGCTAAAATTTCTTTCAGTTCTAATTATATAATTCTATAATTTCAAAAATTTTATCCCAAATCAAAGAGTAGTCCAATTGCTATTACTAACACTAAATGGGAAAGATAGCATAGTACATAGAGTTCTGGACTTGGAGTCAAGGATGTCTGAGTTCAAATCTAGTTCACATACTTATTTTCTGTGTGATCCTGAATACACTTTAACTTCTTTCTGCCTCAGTTTCATAATTTGTAAATAGGACAATAATAAAATTAATAATAATAATAATAATAATAAAAATACCTCCCAGAATGCCTGTGAGGATGAAATAATAAAGGTAAAGCACTTTTAAAAACTTAAGATGATGTATTAATGCTATATCATTATTGTTATCATCATTATCATTGAAAATGCATGTGACCATGAATAACTCATTGAATGACAGAGCATAAAAGATCCTTACTTTCCCTTTATACATCTTTGTTCAAGGTATTTCCTCTACTTTCCATGTCTCCATCATAACCATACTACTAAATCATCACCACAAACTAAGACCAACTAATGTCATCTATCCATATGAAGCCTTTCTTGTTATTCCCAGTTGAAAAATAAAGTTTTCTTTCATATATATATATATATATATATATATATATATATATATTACATGATGTTCTGTTTATATACAATTGATCTATTTTGTCTCATAGCTTTTTGTTTATGGGTCAAAAGAAGACAGATAAACACAAAAAACAAGCCTCTGAATCAGAGAAACTCCTTGCCTCATTCCCTGGAGAGAATTCCCTACACAATTTCCATCAAAAATTGTCAGCCATTGCTATGCTCCTTGAAAAATTTCAGAGATGAGAAATGTCAAACCTTTTGATACAGCTGATTTCACTCTTGGGCAGTTAAGATAATTGGAGTTTATTTCCCCCTTAAATCAAGCTTAATGTGTATATGTATCTATGTTCATATTGTATATGTTGTGCATATATATATATATATATATTCACATAATGTGCATGTGTAAATTGTTGAATTTGGTTTCTGTTTTTATTTTTGACAAACATGAGGGAAACCATCAGCCTCTTGAACAAAGAAGTAAAATAGTCAAATCTGTTCTTGAGTTCTATCACTTTGTCAGTTGTTTATAGGATAGATTGGAAAAGGAAGAGATTGGCAATGATGCAGTATGTGTGTACATCCTCATATGTGCATGCCTACATTTTCATTCAAAGACTTCTTTTTAAAAAAATTATTTATTTATTTTCATCCATATGCACATGTGTATTTTTAAGTTATAAAATTTCTTTCCACATTTCCCCTCAGTGGTGAACAGTCAGGTTAGTATCTTACACACATATTTTGATAAATATGTTTACAGATTAGTAATTTTCCATATGAGGAATTAGGATAAGGGAAAGATGCATGAGATAATTTTTATAAAGTGTTCTGAAGGGCTGTTTTTTTTGGGGGGGGGTGTTTTGTTTTGTTTTTCTTACTCTGGATGGGGATAATATAGACCATAGCCAGTCTTGAGGTAGATTTCCCTGTTTTTTCCTTTGAATCACTTAGAACTTTGATGTCAAAATCAAATAGAAATGTATTCCCATAGTCAATACTTGATTTAGAAAACCTCAAATTAATGTTATTTTAATTTATTTTAAATTTATTTTGTTAAATATTTCCTCAATTACATTTTCATCTGAATAACAAGCAGACCACAAGTTTGACACCTCTTACTTATAGCACCAAAACAGGATAACACATGAATAAGAAATCTAGTACTCTAAAGGACTTCAGATCGCTGAACCCAAATTTCTCATTTTCTAGATTAAGTAATTGAATCCCAAAGAAACAAAGTCCCAATGTTATGTGTGTATATAATATAATATATATATATATATATATATATATATATATAATATATATATATACATACATAGGCAACATACCCAGGATTAGAATTCATATTTACTGATTCTATACCTAGTATTTTGCTTCCATTAAACCATGCTGTAATGTTGCCTCCTAAGTATTCCACAAATGTTTACTGGTTAACTGTGTTTCTTCTTCATCCCTTTCCTAATTATGCTCAACTTAGTTCCTCAAAAGTAAGCTATTTGAGGGCAGAAAGCTCATATTCTATTTAGGGATGATTTCCATAACCTTTGGCACATCAAGGAAATCACTGAGTACTTTTTTTGATTTCTGGGCATAGTCATTAAACCAGACTCAGCTCTTTCCCTGCAATGACTTTCCAGGAATCTACTAGATGCAGCCAAGGAAGGTCTAATGAGGCCAGTTGTCTATGGCCAAGTGGCAAGGCTTGAACTGTAGTCTGGCACTTTAATGAGTAAGAGACATATTGAATTAGATTGTTCTAAAGCTAAGTCATTGTCTGGAATAGATAACCTTGAAAACTGGATGCCCTGTACCAGGCCACTTGGGAATCATCCAGGTAATCATTGTTTTCATACCATCTATATCAGTTCAGTGCCCTGAGAGCAAATGGTAGACTGCATAGTTTAGGGAGCAATTTAATCATCAGAAGAATCTGAAACAATGAATACCAGAAAGAAACATCAACTTTTCCAAAAAAAGGTGGAGTTTTTGCATAGTTTAAATTTTGCCTCTGGCACTTCTTAGTGTGACCTTGGGCAATTAATTTCCTTTTTTTCCAATCTGAACTAATTCAACTCTAATATATCTTTCAGTCCTAAATCTGTAGTCCTTTTAGGATTTAGTGGAGCAAAATTCAAGAACTTTGAATTGGAATGATCAGTAGAATTTGAAAGGGTATATATTTTTTAAAACCTTAAGTATATTAAAGTCAGAAGGAAATTTTGAGCAGCTATATTAAATATTAAATAAGCATATTAAATGAATATTTTTGTTCCACATAGCTATTATATTCTCATAAATAAGAAAATCTTTCTAATTCCTTTGGAAATTCCTCTGCTTACTCTGACAATAGCAAAATACTAAAGAATTTCTGCCAAGACAGTCCTGGTAAGAGAGTTGGAAGAGATTATGTTTCTGGGACCAAAGCCAAAGTCTTTATGTAGGATCTGATAGGACAAGGATCAAGTACTATGGGTGGTGTCATCACACTGAGTATGTAGAGAAGGACCATACATACCATGTCACCAAATGCAATGGGGGTCACCATTGTTGATGGATTTTATAGACACCCACTACTCTGGAGGGAACTTGTACCCTTCGCCTTATTGTGTTGACACTTATTATTCATTCTAGGTTGTCCTTGACCACTAGCATTGCTCTCACAATAGCAGTCAAGATGCCTCTAGATAGACCATTATAACACAGTTAGAATCAAACTCTCTCAGGATCTGGAGAGTAATGTTATTTACAGGGAAAATAATGATGACAATTAACATTTTATATCAACTTTTATAAAGTTATCAGCATTAGACATTGGCAATCATTTTCTTATTTAATCCTCACACCAACCCTAGGGCATAGGTGTTCTTATAATTCCCATCTTACAGATATGAAAACTAAGACAGAGAGAGGTGGAGTGATTTATCTAGGATCATATAGCTAATAAATAATTCAGGCTGGATTTGAACTTGACTCTAACCAAAGTCTCTAGCCACCAAGCAATCTTGATGCCTCTAAATTACCATTCTGGTTCACAAATCCCTATTCAATATGCTTTTCATTTATAAAATCAAACACATAATAATAATAATAATAATAATAATAATATACTAATTTTATTTTAAAAACCAAAAATAAAGAAAAGAACATCATAGGCATTACTGTATTAAGGTCAATGCATATGTAATAGAATCCAACAGAATATGCATTTACACCCAAATTGCCTACTTCTGCCAAACATTAAAATGACTATAGTGAAAAGTGAGTATGGACAGTAGTGGGATTCAGTCGGTTTTCATTGGTCAGTAGGTATGTGCTTCAATAAATGTAGCAAGGAAGCACATAAGGGAGGAAAAGCAATGTGCTCAGGGTAATTCTGGGCAGTAGGTTATTCCTTAGTCTATTCAGAAATATCCACATCAAATCCTCTGTTACCACTTGACTGTTGGTCCTTATCACTTCAGGTGGACCTAGTATCTCTTTTAACATACTTGCAGATGGAGACATGTTTATTTGTCTTTAAATGGACATTGTAAAAAGGCTTATCCTTGCATATGAATAGCAATACTGTCCCCTTCCTTTAAATCAAGGAAAGGAAAAGCTAATTAAATTCTGTTTGGGCCATACATAGCAGTCTAGCACATTAGTTATTCACCAACTTGGATATTATGCCATCCAAACAATATAATTCACTGTACTATTACCCAAAGGTATCTCTATGAAACTAGAAGGACCAAACATGTCTAATGATGCAAACATAAAAAATTATATAATTTATTATAATCTATCTGTGCAAATGTACTTTAAATGAAAATACTTATAGATAGATGCTTTTGCTATAGTTTAAAATTAACAAAACTTCCAACGTGGATAAAAAGTGCATTGAATTCATTAATGAAGCTTTGCCCTTCAAGATAGTCTTATACTCTGGTCCTTTCAATCAGATAAATAAACCTAGACAGCCCACCAACTGCCAGGAACTTGTTATTTATTCCTATCAAATTAGAGGTGCCAGTGGAGAGCCATAGGACTTTACAAGGATCTCTAACCCTAGGTGGGTGGCAGTGAAGGGCAATAACTGTTGCTGAAGCTTTTGTCTGATAAAAGTCAATTCTCTCTCTCTCTAAATTCCAGTGGCTCCCTATTATTTCCAGGATCAAATATAAATTCTACCCTTTGACATTTAACACTCTTCATAATATCCCCTCACCTCCTCAGTCTTCTTACACTTTATGATTATTTTGGGGATCCAGAAATGCCTTTCTTCTATCTCTTACATTCAACATGCCTTCTCCTGCCTTGCCTTTTACTACTGTCCCCTGCTAAGCATATTCTTACTCCTTAGGTTTACCTCCTGGTTTCCTTCAAGACTCCCCTCAAATCACATTTTAGCCAAGATACTTTTCCCTATCTCTCTCTCCCAACCATATAGTCTAAAAATCTTCTCTACACACTTAGTTATTTCCATGTTTTTCACTCATTAGAATGTGTGCTCCTTCAAGTTAGGGACCATGCTTTTGCCTTCTTTGTCAAAACAGAATTTAGAGCAGTGATTAGCAAATAGTAAATATTTAATAAACATTTGTGGACTGACTATTGTCTGTCAAACTGCTACATCTCTAAAAGATCAGCTATTCAGCCTAACCTGCCCCATCTCATTCTCTCAGAGTTGCCAGTCTTGGCCTTTTACTTAAAAATTAGATTAAAATAAAGCATAATTTCCCTACCTCCACAATGTTAGGTTCCTGCTGCCAGCTTATCCTTTACCCAGGTGATCAGTTGAAGAGGCGGGAGACAAGGGTGTAAAGTTCGCCAAATTCTCCAAATTTTTAAACCAAATACAAGTACTTAAATATCCTCCCCAGTCCCTGATCCACTCCCACTCCCATGGCACTCTCCAATCAACAAGTAAATAATGCTCTGGTGCTAGAGGACTCCAGGTGATACAAGTTTACAGTACTCCCACACACAGCAGTCCCTTACACCAAAGTCAGTAAAGCCCCCAAAATCTCACTTGATCATGTCAAAACTCTGATCCTGATTGGTCCTTTTATGTTAGGGAGCTGTCAGCTTCACACTAAGATAGACAAAGGCAGATAGATGCTATCATGTAGGGTAAGAAAACAAGTCAATTCTGATCCTAAGTCAGATAAGTCTAGGATTTGATGGAAGATTTATGAAGTGAGAGTTTACACTTCTGCATATTCACATCATTCATTTCTATCTGCATTTTCCCTTTTTTAACTCTACCACAGAGAGTTAATTTAATAGCCTCCTCTGGCTATTTGTTAATAGATGGAATCCCTAGGAGAGATGGAACAAGAGCATTCCTCTATATTGGCTTTATCTTCCAGTTGCCATCTCCATGCTTTTGCATGACTATATCTTCTTCTTAGAAGGATCTTCCTTCTCACTTCCACTTTTTAGAATGTCAGGCAACCTTCAAGACTGTACTTGATCGTTACTGGTCCTCCCAAATACTAATGGTTTCCTTTATCAGGTGATGTTACATCAACTCTAAGTATATTTATTATGTTGCTATGAATATTCATGCTTTTCTCTATTTGGAAAACAAGTTCTGAGGGCAAGGACTATTTTCTTCTTTATCTTTGTCTCCCCAGAACTTAACACAACATATGCTTAATAAATACTGTTAAATAATTGATTGATATTATTCAAATATGACATCCATTAGCAGTCCTATACTCAAAAACTGTAACTATCTTCCTAATGCTATATCTGATCATCAAAACCCTGTTAACCTTCTTCATAATCTGACCCCCAGTTTTGCTAATTCTATTTTGTTCTGTACTACTTACCAAAATGGTTCCCCTGCTCTAATCAGACAATTCTCCTATTGTTCCATGGACATAAAATATCCATTTCTTCTCTTTTGTTAACCCCACCCAACAAACCAGCAAACAAAAACACCCTTCACTTGCCTCTGTCCCATAATTTGATGCCTCCCTGAATTATAGCATGACTTACTCATTTATCTTCTGAGAATTTCATTATAACTGACCTGTAATTGGAAATATTAAAAATTAGTGTTTTATATTTGACTCTGTTATAGGACCTGCCATCTTATGGACACATAATGCCTCCTCTACTTGGAGATTAAGAATACCACTTAGACCAGAATGTCTTAGAGTCAACTGAGTTCAGGCACCTTATGCTCTATTTGGATTACTATTACTCCTTGTACAGAGTTGAGCTTACAAGAGATCCCAAGAAATCAGATCAGAATACATTGTTTATTTATTTTTTAACTGCTATCAGGAGATAGAAATAAATTTGGTTCATTGGCATCCTAAGTGTTTAAGTGAAGTTAGTAAAACAAAATCCAGATTACTGTGACAGTTTTTCACTCTAACTAGTGATGGTCAGGAAGATCAGGTAAGGTCAGAAATTATTAGAGCTAAAAGTGTTCTTTAATACAATTCTTATAATGTCATATGTGAGGTTCAGAGATTGAGGGCATCACTTTGAAATCCTACAGGGTATCAAAAAACTCAGTGCAATTTTTATTTTAATAGCTTATAACTACACTAAAATTTCTGACATATTCTGTACATAGAAGGGCCAGAATTTGACTTCAGTTATCCTACAGTCATTGGAATGGCATTCTTTATGTTGTTTGTTTGATTTTTTAAAAAACACAAATGCTTTAATTTTTAAATATTCTTTTCTTTTTAAATTTTGAGCAACAATTATCGCCCTCCATCCCACCTTTTGCTACCCACTGAGAAGGCAAGCAAAATGATTTCATGTGAAATCATGCAAAATATATTTACATATTACTCTTATCACAAAAAGTGAGAAAGTTATACTTCAGTTTCCACTGAGAAATTATCAGTTCTCTCTCTCTCTCTGGAGGTGAGTGGCATCTTTCCATTATGGGTCTTTGGAATTTTCTTTAACTATTGTATTGATCAGAGTAGACAAGGATTTAACAGTGATCAACATTATTTGTACAAAATAAGAATAAATAAAAGACTGACAAAAAAGATTTTATAAGCTGGTCTCCCCTGGAATTCTGGACAATTACCAGTCATCCTGACTCATATCTGACCAGCAGACCCAGATGGCACCAAAGAAGAAGCTGATGACTCTGCACAGCACCCTCTCACTTAAATTCAACTCATGTGCATGCCCATAGCATCAACTCCCTGATGTTATGGTCCTCTTCAAGAATGAAGGACAAACAAGTGGCTGGCAAAGAAATGTGTGTCTATTGCCTGAAGAAGCTAAGGCCTCCTCCAAAAAATAGCCAATAGTGATTCATTGTTTTCTAGCCACAACAGTTGGCAACATATTCAGAAGGGTTTCAGTCTGCATTGTTGGAGAGTATCCATACAAAAACTCTAGGTATATATTAGTCTGTTCTACTCCTTTTATTTTGATATGTGTTTCTGTTGATTACTTTTGCATTGCAGTGTTTTGAGTCTCCCCACCTAGCACCTGACAGATAAGAACAAGAAATTTTTTTCATTATTGAAAATTAGTTCGATAGAAAACCAACATTTCAGTATTACTGTTACTGTCCATAATGAACTCTCAGTTTATCTCATTTCACTTTCCATCAGTTCATATAGGTCTTTTCACTGAAACCAAACCCCTCATCATTTTTATATGACAATAGTACTCTATCACAATCACATGCCACAATTTGTTCAACCATTCTCAATTGATGCACTTGCCCTTAATGTCCAGTTCTTTATCACCACAAAAGATCTACTGCAAGTAGTTGTATACATTTAGGTTTTACTGGATCAAATGATTTGCAGCATTTTATTGGGCATTGGACATAGTTCCAAATTGTTCCTCAGAATGCTAGACTAGTGTATAACTTCACCAAAAGTTTAGCAGTGCTGTTATTTTCCTACAACCATTCCAATATTTGTCATTTTGATAACTGTGAGGTGGAACCCAAGACTTATCATAGTTTGCATTTCTCTAAACAATAGTGATTTAGGACATTTTTCATATTATTATAGATGGTTATGATGTCTTCTAAAATTTACCAGTTCAAATCCTTTGAGCAGTTGTCAATGGAAAATAGGTCTTATTTTTATAAATTTGATTGTTTCCTATATATTTGAGAAATGAAGCTTTTTATCAGAGAAAGGTGCTTTAATTTTTTTATATTATTTCATTTTCTCTGATACCTAACAAAACGTTTTCCTACTTATCTCTCCTTTTTAATATAAATACTTTGTTTTCCAATTATATGCAATAGAAATTTCTACATATCATTTTTCGTAAGTTTTTGAATTTTACAATTTTTCCTCCACCCTCCCTTCCCCCCCTTCCTGCACAGAAGGTAATCTAAAAATCTTTACATTATTTCCATGCTATGTGTTGATCAAAATTGAGTATGTTGAGAGAAAAAAAACATATCCTTGGAGAAGAAATAAAATATTAGAGATAGAAAAATTATGTAGTACATAAGACAACTTTTTTAAAAAATTGAAGGTAATAATCTTTGTTTTTTGTTTAAACTCCACAGTTCTTTCTCTGGATACAGATAATATTCTCCATCACAGATACCCTTACATTGTTTCTGATTATTGTACTGAGGAAATGAACAAGTCCATTAAGATTGATCATTACTCTCATGTTGCTGTTAGGCTGTACAATGTTCTTCTGGTTCTGTTCATCTCACTCAGCATCAATTCATGTAGATCTTTCCAGGCTTCTCTGAAATCTCATCCCTTCTGGTTTCTAATAGAACAATAGTGTTCCAAAACATACATATATCACAATTTGTTTAGTCATTCCCCAATTGATGGATATCTCTTCAATTTCCAATTCTTTATCACCGCAGAGTTGCTATGAATATTTTTGTACAAGTGATGGTTTTACCCTTTTTCATGATCTCTTCAGGATACAAATCCAATAGTAGTCTGGCTTGATCAAAGGGTATGCACATTTTTATTACCCTTTGGGCATAATACCAAATTTCTCTCCAGAAAGGTTGGATGAGTTCACAGCTCCACCAACAATGCATTACTGTCCCAGATTTCCCACATTCCTTCCAACATTGATCATTGTCCTTTCTGGTCATATTGGCCAATCTGAGAGGTGTGAGGTGGTACCTCAGAGATACTTTAATTTGTATTTCTCTAATCAGTAATGATTTAGAGTATTTTTTTCATACATTTATAGACAGCTTTGCATCTGCAAATTGCCTTTCATATCCTTTGACCATTGGGGAATGGCTTGTTCTTTTATAAATTTGACTCAGTTCTCTATATATTTTAGGAAGGAGTCCTCAGATAGAGGAAGAAAAACAAAACAAAACACACGAGGACAAAAAAAAGCAACCATTCCAAAAACTGATGAACACTTTATAAAAAATTATCTCTTATGTATCTCTTTCCTTTAATCCCAATTCTGCATGCCAAAAATTACTAATTTGCAATTATGGTTAACAATATATATATATATATACATATATATATATGTGTATATATATATATAAAATGCTAACCTGAATATTCCCTGCTGAGGGGAGGGGGGTGGGAAGGGAGGGTGGAGGGAAATTTTGTAACTTGGAAATATGCATGTACAAGTGGATGAAAATAAATAAATAGATAAATCAATGAATTTTTAAAAAAGAAAGGAATCCTCTGTCAGAAACACTAGTTACAAATATTGATGCCCAATTTACTATTTTTCTTTTGATCTTGGTTACAGTGGTTTTATTTGTGTAAAAGATCTGCTTATCTCTTTTAATTAGGTATTTTTGCTTTTGCTTTGTCTGAGATCATGATTACTATCACCTGCTTTTTTTCCTCAACTGAAATACAATAGATTTTGTTCAGGTCCTTAATTTTTACCATGACTTTCTGTTTCAAATATCTCTTGTACTGGATTCTGGTTTCTAATCCCTTCTGCTATCTGCTTCCACTTTATAGGTGAACTCATTCTATCTATATTCAGTTATGGTTACTGTGTCTTTTCTTCTATACTATTGTCTTATGTTTTAATCCCTTCTGCTTTCTGGTTCCACTTTATAGGCAAACTCATTTCATTCATATTCAAAGTTATGATTACTGTGTTTGCTTCTATACTATTGTCTTATATTTATCCTACTCTCTTTTTATCCTGTTCTTCCTTAAGTCTGTTTTATTTCTGACTATTGCCCTCCCCTTTATAATTCCTGTTCATATTTTTTCCCTTCCACTTTTTTCCCTTTTGAATCAAATATATTTCTCTGAGAGCAAGGATGGCCATAATTTATTATTTGTATTACCAGTGCTTAGCATGATGTTCGCTACATGGTAAGTATCCATTCGTTCAAATATTTCTTGAGGGCCTTCTCTAAGACATAACTTTAAGGAATGATCTTTCACATATAATGGAATAGAAGAAATTAGATATGACAGACTGAAAAGGGGAAGTATATAAAGTAAAATTATTCTTCATCATTGAATTACTTAGAAATGATAATTCCTTCACATTTTACAAAGCGTTAATTTATTGTTTCATTGATGTTTCAAAATAATTCCAAGTTCATCAGTGAGAAAAGGGTGTCCTAGGAGGAAGCAGATAGAGGGAGGCATGTTGAGATTGCCTGATAGTCATTGAATGAAATTCCAGAAACTCATTAAAAATATACTTTTCTGCAATGTCCAAATTTTTTCCTCTGAAGGTGATGTTCTTTTGGAGTCACTGAATTACACCCACAGTAGGCAAATCCAGGTAATGTGGAAGGCTCACGAATGTGCCTTCTACCTTTCATGACTATTTTTTGTTCCTCTGAATGTTTTATGTCCAGGCATAAATATAGGTCGGGTTAAAATTCTAGAAAGATAAGATTCTCTCCAGAGCCACAAATCCTACTCCCTGTCACCCTGATATAAAAACGAGCACACTCACACACACTATGCATACATACACACATGAGAGTACTAATATACATGTTTTCTTTCCTCCAAGTGACCAAACCCAAAGTTTATAAATTGATTAAAAATGTAACAACAAAAGCAAGGAAGGAAGGAAGGAAGGAAGGAGGGAGGGAAGGATGGAAGGAAGGGAAAAAAGAGAGAAAGGAAGGGAAGTAGGAAGGAAGTGAGGAAAGAGGGGAGGAAGGGAGGGAAGATGGTTTTCTTGGTCCACATTACTTGAAGAGCAGTCCTGGTACATTTGATCCATCCACAAAAGCTTACTATTACTCTTAAATAAAATTAGGGGAGCAGGGTGTCCAATTTCTTTACCTATGGGGGATTTTCAAAGTCTAGTTGCACTAAACCACTGCACAGTCAGATTACCTTCAATATTAACTTTAAGGAAATAATAAAATCAATATTTAAAAATCTACCCTTCAATCTCTTCAAAGGGGAAGTACATTGGGTTCACAATTGAACATTGTTCTTATATGAAAGAGTTCCTTCAAATTCCAAGTCCAAAGTCCCTCGCAAGCCTGACTCAGTTGCCTCCAGGGTCACAGTGACTAAAGTCTGGATTTGATGACTTCACTTATACTTGGAAATGAAAAATATTAATAAAACATACTTGGCTCAAACCCCAAATCCATTTCTTAGTGGAAACAGGGTCTAAAAGAAAGAGTAGGAGATAGCTTTTTGCTCAACTTATTTTAATTCTTGGTACCCTTGCTTGGGTCAACTTCACATAGTTTTTAGAAATCATGGCAAGGCTTCCTAAAGTTTTTGTGGGGAGAGAGGGGAAAAGACATGGAGGATTCATGTGGCAATCCTGTGAAGCCTACAAAGAGAAAATTCTTCTCAGATTAATTTGTGTGTTTTTTCTTAAATCATAAGTGACAAAATTCTAATTTTCAATTAGAGATTAATGGAAATAAAAACACAATTGGAAAATTCTTATCCAAGTTCATGAACCTCTTGATTCTATCCATAGAATTATTTTTTTAAAGATTTTATTTATTTTGAGTTTTACAATTTTTCCCCTCTTACCTCCAGCAGAAGGCAATTTACCAGTATTTACATTGGTTCCATGGTATACATTGATCCAAATTGAATGTGATGAGTGAGAAATCATATTTTAAGGAAGAAATTTATGTTTCTTAAAAGACAGCATGATCAGACAATAAGACATCAGTTTTTTTCCCTAAATTAAAGTTAACAGACACTGCTCTTTGTTCAAACTCCATGGTTCTTTATCTGGATACAGATGATATTCTCCATTACAGACAGCCCCAAATCATCCCTGGATGTTGCACTGATGGAATGAGCAAGTTCATCAAGGTTGATCATCACCCCCATGTTGCTGTTAGGGTGTACAATGTATTTCTGTTCATGCAAATCCCTCCTGGCTTCCCTGGAATCCCATCCTTCCTGGTTTCTAATAGAACAATATACATATATATATATATATATATATATATATGTATATATATATATGTATATACATATATATATATATATATATATATATATATATGTATATATGTATATACCACAGTTTGCTAAGCCATTCGCCAATTGAAGGACATTTACTTGATTTCCAATTCTTTACCACCACAAACAGGGCTGCTATGAACATTTTTGTACAAGTGATATTTTTGTTCCTTGTCATCATCTCTTCAGAGTATACACCCAGTAGTGGTATTGCTGGATCAAAGGGTATGCACATTTTTGTTGCCCTTTGGGTGTAGTTCCAAATTTCTTTCCAGAAATGTGGGATGAGTTCACAGCTCCACCAATAATGTAATAGTGTCCCAGATTTCCTACAACCATTCCAACAATGATCATTATCCTTTCTGGTCATATTGTTCCATCTGAGAGGTATGAGGGGGTACCTCAGAGAAGCTTTATAGAATTATGTTTTTTAGATAAAATGAAGACAGTTTTCAAAATTCATTTTTTTTAAATTTAAGTTTTTGGCAAGACAATAACATCACACAGGTAATTATTAAGGTTCTGAGGCTGGATTTGAAATCAGCTCCTCCTGACTCCAGGGTCAGTGATCTATTCATGTGCTATCTAGGTGCCCCGACATTCATTTTTCAGTAAGGGTTTGAGTTTCTTTCACACTTTCCTCCCTCCATTCTTTCTCTCTCACCCCCTTCTCTAGACAGTAAGCAGTCTGATATAGGCTATTCATGTACAATTATGTTAAATATATGTCTATATGAGTCATGTTGTGAAAGAAGAATCAGAATCAAAGGATCCATAAAACTCTTAAAACTTTATGGATTTCAGGTTAAAACTTCAGGTTTGTTTTAATCTAACAGTTTCACTTTACAAACTAGGAAATGAACACTCAGGCAAGGAAATGTGCTTTTGATCACCCTAAGAATACTAATTTGAATATTTGAATATTTGATTTTGTTTCCTTTTCACTAGATCATTCTATCCAAATTAATTAGCAAAAAAAGTTTTTCTTGAATTCGAAAGAGAAAAATATTCCTAAAAGTCTATTTTCTGTATTTTATGGGCATACTCTATGCCATTAATGAATTTTGACTACTTTGTGAATTGTAACCTAAATAATCTCATTCAACAGTTCTGATCTTGTAGTTATTAATATTGTGGTGATTGTTGTTTTTTCAGCTATATCCAACTGTTCATAACCTTATTTTGAGTTTTATTGGCAAAGAGTCTGAAATGGTTTTCTAATTCCTTCTCCAGGTCATTTTACACATGAGAAAACTGAGGAAAACAATGTTAAGTGATTTGCCAGGGTCACACAGTTGGTAAGTGTTGAGGAACTTGTCTTCCTGAATCAAGCCTGTTATTCTCTCCACTATGTCATCTAGTTGTGCAAGTATTAAATACGAGTTGGTAAAATATCAGGTAAGGTCAACTAAACTATCAATTATCTCTAAACTGGAAGAGAAGGTCTGACTTAACTCATTTAGCAAATTCACCCTCCCATTCCTTCATATTGGTTTTCTTTCATACAAGCTCACTTCTGGGGTTATAATAGCTTATATCTATTTTTGTGGGGTTTTTGTTTTTGTTTTTTTTAAGTAAGAATATCTTGGTCCTGGAATTTTTGCCAGATATTTCAAGTCTGGATAGGAAAACCTGGTTTCAAACTCTGTCTCATAGTTACTAGATGTGTGACCTTAAACAAGTCAATTGCCCTCTCAGTGCCTCAATTATCAAATGAACCAAAAATAAGAATATTTACTTCACATAGTTTTGGTGAAGTTCAAATGAGAAAATATATGTTCAGTACTATGTAAAATTTAAACCACCATATAAAAGTCAGCTTTTAGTACTACTCTCTTCATTTTGTCCTAATGACTCAGTCTCCAATTTAGCTACAGAACTAGCAACGTTTCTGTCTCTGAAGAGAGAATTCATTCCCTCCTCTTCTTTTTATCTCTGGATCTGAGTAATAAACAAAATGCAACAAACTTCACATTTACTCACATTATTTTAAAATCATAAATCAAAAGCTTATAAATTAAAGTAAAATGTGCAACCTATAACAAACTATTTTCCTTCTCAAGGAGGAGGGAGGAGGAGATAAGGAAAAAATTTGAAACTAAAAATTTTTAAATGAATGCTAAAATCAGTTTTACATGTAATTGGAAAATATTTAAAGAAATAAAAATATTAAAAATATAACTGAAAATGAAAAGTATTTTCAATTATCTTTTTCAAATGGCTAAATATAAGGGAGGGTAGAAAAAAATTATTAAGTGCCCACTATCGAAGGAATTGTGCTAAGTGTTTTATAAATATTCCTTTGTTAATCTTAACAAAAACAAACCAAAACAAATAAGAGAACAAACAAAAACTATTATTATGTTTATTTTACAGGTGGAAAAAACTGTGTCATACCCAGGCTACCCAGGGTCATACAGCTAGTAAAGTGTCAAAGGGAAATTTAAACTCAGGACTTCCTTACTCCAGGCTCATCTCTACATCCACCTTGATACTTCATTGCTTTTAGGGATGGAAAGCAAAATCTTAAAGTGCGAAAATAGAGTACATGGATATCTGGCTTTCCTCTATAAATTGTGTCATTACTGAATCTTTCCCACAGGTAATAGCTGTGTCAATTTCACCAGATCAGAGTGAACACTTAGATTTTTCCCAGTGTTCTAGTCTAGGATTCCTTACAACTCCTCCTGCTCTTCTCATTTGCAATGGTTACTCTGGCTTTTTGCCTTGGTTGGCTTATGATAAGACTTGATTCTTTCACCAGTTATGACTTTTCTCCCATTTCTTTCTCTTGTTGCCACTAATCTTTTTGACTTCAAGGCCTGAAGGGAATGAGATTGGTGTGAGAAGACTAGAGTAGGAAATAAAGCTAATCATCATAGGATGATAAACAAGCCTACTTGAGGGGCCCATAATTAAGGCTATCCTTAGCAAATTAGAGTCTGCATAAAATGTGTATATTTATTAATACCTACTATTTTCCAGACACTAAGAACCCTCTTAAGAGAAGATCTGTACCTCTGAAACAAAGGTTTATACCTTTGTTTAGTTAAGAAGTAATGGTCTTAGTATTGGAGTCTACAAAGTGACACACAACTCCTCTGCTCATCAGCACAATGTAGATGATAACTATATTTTAAGTAGCATGTTGCTCTGATAATTTAGTGAACCAGTTATTTGTTATGACTTAATAATGATCTATCCTGAAAAGGGCAAGTTACAGCAAAAAAAACATTCAGTTCTGTTGACATTTATATATGTAAGAAGGTGGAGGTGGATATTGGAAGTCGAAAGAACAAAGACCTTCCATTTGAAGGGATTAGAATGCAAAGCTACAGTTACAGTGAACCAGTTTAAAAGACATGAGGTGCTTGTAGCAGCATCACATGGGTTAGAGAGTCAGGAAATAATTTCACTACAGATTCTGGCTTCAATTCTTGTTAGGTGTTGAATGACCTTGATCTTTGAGTTTCGTTTTTTCCTCATCTGTAAAAGATATATAATAATATTTGGGATGTTCACTTCCTCCAGTGGGCTGTTGATAGTGAAATATTTTTAAACCTTTGATTGCTATCCAAAAGGGAGCTATTACAGTGATAGAAACTATGTCATCTCACTCATAGGCTGGATAGGCTTAGAGAAGTTATAATGAACCATTGATTTTAAGCATAAAGTTCACATAGAATGTTTTTTCCAAGGTCAATAAAGTAGTAGTAAAAAAAAAGTCAGGATTTGGAATATTCTTGACTCCAAATCCCACATTCTTCCCACCCAAGTCAGTATATAAGAGTTTGAATTCTAGCTGTTTTATTTAATCTCTTTTGTGGGCTTGGGCAAGCTTGTTTACCTCTCTTAACTTTCTTTTCCTCATGTGCAGAACTAGTGAATTGAACTAGATAATTCCTAATATCCTCTTTATCTTTATGTCTTATGAATCTATATACCTATGAACTTTTACAATGCAAAATAATTGTTTTAAGTTTTGCAAAGCATTTCATTTACATTTATATCTTGACTGACTCTCACAATTCTTTGAGATAGATTTTATCATTATTTCCATTTTGTAAATATGGAGCCCAGAGAAGTCAGAGAGGTTAAATGATCTAATCAGAGTCAACGCCTGATAAGTGTTGGAGGAAGATTTCAATTAAATTCTTCCTGTCCCCAAATTAGGTACTATATTCATTATGGCACTTAGGTACAGGACTAGATGAAACATACTCAGTAGTATAATCAAGCAAATTTAAAGAACCTTAAATGGAAACTGTCTTCCAAGGACTTGTTATAACCAATCCTGAATCTGAAGAACAGATAATGAAACATCCTGTGTATCTCTTGCAAAAAGGTAGGTGGTGACAGGAGCATAATACTGAGCACAATGACCACAGTGTGACCGTTGTGTTAGCTTGTTTTATTTTCCTGGGTAATAAGAGAGGATTCAAGGTGAAAGTGTATATTTTGAAAAAAAAAAACAAAGTTGATCAATAAAATGTATTTTTAAGTTACTTAAAAATGAGAAGGATAAATAAATTCATTTACCTAGATGATTTGTTGACCCACACTGCTCCCACCCACCCCCCTTTCCCCCCTAAGGATAGTTCTTTTCTTAAGTATATTTTTGTTATCCTAAATATATTTTTTAATCTAGAAACTTGGAACCTTACAAGATTTCAACCCATTGGCTCCGATCCCTTCCAAACTGGAAATCTTTTTACCTTTATTTCATAGAGTCCAATTTTTGAGAACCCTGGCCTATGAACTGAGAATTCCCCTTTCTTCCTGGGCTGAGAGCTCTCTGTCTCCCTATCCGTACTGATTACATTCATATTTTGGCCTACATTTCTATCTCCTCTCCTCATTTCATCTTCTAACCAGGACACACACTCTTTGTCCACTTCTGTTTCTTTACTCCCGGACTCCTAGCTCATGTTGCTCACTTCTTCAACAGAATACTCACCTGGCCAGCACCCAGGAATACATAGTTACATGTGAGGTCCAGCCTCACTATACTTTAACTCACCAGACAGTGGTCACAGGTAGCCATCCAGAGATCATGCAGGCCAGAGCCAAGAAGGGGTGGGAGGTCAGGTCCCTCTGTGCCACAGGCATCCTGTACTGATTTCTGGCCAGCAACTTCTCCAGAAACAGTGCCAAGAAGAACACAAAAATATCAAATGGGAAACTTTCCTTCCCACTCCTCCCACAAATAATTCTCCCCCAGCCACCGATGTTTTCATTCCTGGAAGCTTAGGGGTGTCATTTATTTACTACATCTCCACCCACTCCAACTCCCTAGTTAAACCTGTCTCTGTAACATTTCCTCTTGCCTGGAATGAGCCCATACATTTTTCTCACCAGCACTCAAGAATTGGACCTAAAAATTATAGGGATACATAATGACAGTAAAAAGGGACCTCCAGGTGAAGAAACTGCCTCTCTCAATATTGAATAACATCTTCTCTGAAACTAATAGTCTTAGAGAATTTTCTGGAGCAACCAGAGTTGTACACAGCCAGCATATGTCAAAGGCAGGGCTTGATCTCATCTTCCCAAGTTTGAAGTCAGTTCCCTATCTACATGTATTATTTTTCCTCTTCCACAGCAATGACAAGGACAACATAAATAATGTTGTAGTAGCAGTAGCAATAAAAAAAAAACACCAGTAACAGTACAGCACCAATAATAGCTGAACTTTCATGAAACTATGTAATGAACTCCTCTGCCCTCCTCCATTTTTTTTATAGAAAAGTAAAGAAAAAGCTGAAGGAACAGAAATTGAAGTAACTACAAATAAAGTGACTTTCTCAAGGTCACAGTTAGCAAATGACAGAGCCAGGATGATGTGAGATCTTCTAGTCAAATCCTCTCATTTTAGAGGTATAGAAATTGTTATTTAGAGGGAAGCATTTGCCTAAATTCACACCGACAAAACAAAAATAGAATGAGAATTGATATTGGATTTTCTGTGGAGTGTTCTTTGCCATTCCCGTCTTCCCTGTTTTTGGAGCTAATCAGGGTTAGATAGCTTACCCAGGGACACACAACTATTAAGATTCAGATTTGAATTTAGGTACTTCTGATGCTATCCAACACTTTCCTCTGCCTCTCATTCTTATATATTGCTTTAGATAATAGAATAACTTTCCTCACAGCAATCTATGTGACAAGGTAAGGTAAATGCTAATTTGATGTTTCAATGACTTCAAACCAAGATCTATTACAACAAATTCAGGGAAGTCATCCAATTTAATATACTCATTTTACAGAGGAAGAAGCAGAGATCCCAAAGTAGCAATTAGCTTATCCATAGTCATCTATCTAGTTAAATGGTCAAGGCAAAATGGTCAAGTAGAGAATATTTTCCTTTGTTGATATTTCTTTGATCATTTTGGTATCCTATAGCTATGAATAACCAGTGCCCTCATACATTGCCCCAAGTTCTTGATTTACCTGCCATCCTTCCCTAAAATGGGACCTTCTTAAGCTTTTTTCTCATTTATTGTAAGACAACTTGATTTGCAAATCTGCAATAAATTTCCTTATTTAACAGACTTTTTCCAAGTATTATTATTAATTCTTACTCAGATGTTAGTAAGAGTTATGTAATGCATACCCTTTTCTAAGAGAATTACTAGAGAGGACATTTTAATTTAAGGATAGTATAGAACAATGGAAAGAATTCTGGATGGGAAGTCAGTAGACCTGTGCTTGAATCTCAGCTTTGATTGAACTTGCATCATACAACAACTTTTCTGGTCTCATATATTTATTCAAAAACTGAAGTTCTGGGAATAAGGGACCTATAAATAAAGGGACCTATAAGCTTTCATACTCTCAATCTATAATCCTTTCATAAATAATCATTAATATTTGGTTTTTAATGTATGTCATTGACTAGTCACAGATGATTTGTATTATATTTTGGTTCAAGGGAATCTTTACTTGTCTTTAAAATATACTTTATGATATCCACTTTTTTACACTACTCAGAATGAGGATGGTTTATTAGCAAACATTCAGATGGAATGCAGAATATCTTGTTAGAATATGTGACAATAATTGGGAAAAAGCTACAAATATCTTTGGAATATTTATATTGTCAGATATGTATATGAATAAATAATAGAGTATGATAAATTAGCAAAAGAAGTTTGAAATTTTGATATAAGAAAATAAATGTCTCATGTGTATCATGAAGACTTTTGCAGGCTAAGACTTAATTGGTGTATGACAGTGAAAAGAAAATATTTTCAAAAGAATCAGATAAGATAGAAAAGCAAAGTTATAAGTCATAAAGTTATACTCAAGTGAAAATTCATATGCCTGATTGTTGAACCACATTCAAAATCAGTTGAGTAAGCAGAAGAGAGAGAAAAAGACAGAGGAAAATATATTCTGGAAATATACTACAAATGGTCCTTCCAAATAAGAGGTTTGACTCCCATCAAATAGCCAGGAAGGAGGGTTTTATACAATGGCGGGGGGGAAACTTAGTTAAAATAGAATTTAAGAAATCTGAACTTTGATATTACGTCTTTCAAAATGTTACATTTTGAAGACTTGCTTTTTGCCTCTATGTTTCAGTGTCCTCATTTGTAAGCAATGAGAAAACATTGACTTTTCTCCTTCAATTGACAACTCAGTGAGGTCTAACAGACACTTAATGAATGCTCTGAAACTACACAATTCTATTGTTCAAAACTGTCTCATACTAGAAATTTAAGATTAAGTAATTGAGATATTTATCTTGAGAAAAAGGAATTGAGATATTTAGCTTGAAGAAGAGAAGACTCAGAGATGTTAACTCTGTCTTCAAATATTTGAAGGATTATCATACGAACAACTAATGAAACCTGTTTTGCTTGATACAAGTGGATAAATGAAGAGCATTGAGAAGAAATTAGGAGGAAGATATTACCTTGATAAATATAACTTTTACAGATAGATCTGTACAGATAATGGGTCACTTCATGATATAGTGAATTTACTATCCCAATTATGTTTAAGGGAAAATAAGATGGTCAGTTCCTAGGGATATTTTAAAGGGAATTCCTGCCTAGCTATCAACTGTAATGTTCTTTCCAGCTAAGATCTATGATACATTGATGCTTTAGACTCCCCAATCTTGCATTTACTTTCTAAAACATTTGGTAATTCAGTGTTATTTACAAACTTTTTTTGTTAACATGGATGCAGAAACACACCTACTTTGGTGAATAATATGTAGTTTTTTCTTTCTTTATCTCTATGGCTTTACCCTTCTCTTACATTGTCATATTTTAATGAAAAGATCATTGACATTGATTTCAGAGCACTTGAGTTTGAATCCCATCTCTATTAAGTTATCTTATGAGTTGCATTATATAAATCATTCTCCCTCTTTGAGTTTCAGTGATGTCATCTATCATTCAGTTATTTAATTTATCAAAATTTTTTTCTTTTTTTAAATGCTTACCATGAAATCTAGAATGTAGTCAGCACTAGTGATATGTAGACAGGTAAAATTAGTTCTTCTTAAAAGAGTTCACTTCTTAGTTGCACAGACATAAAAATAACTCTTGTATGAACTCTTTGAAAATATACATATACTCTATACAAATGCTATGTGGAAGGTAATCACAGAGAAAGACTATATCAATTGGAATAGGAAATGGGGGTATCATGAAAAGGTTTACTACAAAGGATGGAATTTCTGTTGAGTGATATTTAAGTATTCTTCCTATTATCTTTAATAAAGTCTTTAGCAAAATTCATGCTACTTAACACTTGTTATACATGCTTTTTTTAAAAAAATGAGCTGATAATAGTTTCATGTATATCTTCATTAATTCATCCTTATTTTGCATTCCCTTTTTTGATTGTAGTCTAACACCTTTTTAGTAAGAATGAGTTATAAAGCTTTTCCTCACAGGAAGTTTGTAAGTTTCTCAAGCGAAAGGAAAACTCTACTCCTTTTGTCTCTACCAAAGAACCTGATACAGTGCTGAAGACATATTGGGTGTGTAGAAAGTTTGTTGATTGATCAATAGAGAGTGTCAGGAAAGGCTTCCTAATGAGGCAGCTGTTGGATTAAATGAAACTCTGAGACCCCTTCCAAAGAAACTTAATCCAATTCTGCAGGCATTTATTAAGTACCTGCTATCTGTCCTAGGTATTAGGGAGACAAAAACAAGATAAAAAACACTTTCTGCCTTCAAAATACTTACATTACACACAAGATAGGGACTATACAGGGCATTGTACAATAGAGTATTGAAAGAAATTTTGCAGAGAGGCAGTGATATATGAGTTTATTCTTTCATTCAAACAATATTAAATACCTGCTATGTACAATGTGTCTGACAAAAGGCTGAGGGAGATGCAATGATTGAGGATTTATGACACCTCTGTTCTAGGATCATATCATCTAGTAGAATATACATGCAACATGCAAGCACATAGGCAAATCCAAGAAAATCAAGGAGTGAGTGAGCGAGCATATCCAGAGGAATAAGAAAAGATAAAGGAAGTGGGTCAGTTTAAGTGTAACAGTTAGTATATGAAGAAGAATATAGAAATAGGTCTGGTAAGGCAGGTGGGAACCAACCTGTGTTGAATTTTTGAACCAAGTGGCAAGGCCTCCATTATTCTGTGATAAATAACTGTGCTCAGTCACCAGTAATATCATCTAGAGTCTATGTAGAAGGTGGAACTTTGATGATGAACTGTTTTAATGAAAACCCTCTAATTTCTTTTTCCAGCCACAGGGAAAGATAGATAGATAGAAGGGGAGGCACAGAGAGAGAGAGAGAGAGAGAGAGAGAGAGAGACTAACTTTCTCAGCAACTGCAGTCTCAGAGTCGCATTTCCACACACAAGAATCCCAAATGAGAAAGAGAGGTAAAGTAGAGGAGAGGAGAAGAGGAGAAGGAGGAGGGGGAGAGCAACAGTGTTTGTGTGTGTGTGTGTGTGACAGAGAGAGAGAGAGAGAGAGAGAGACAGAGAGAGAGAGAGAGAGAGAGAGAGAGAGAGAGAGAGAGAGAGAGAGAGAGAGAGAGAAAAGCATTTCTTGAGCTCATATGCAAGGATTCTTGGAATCAATCCAAGATAATAAAAAGGGGGTGAGAACGGTGCCTGTTATTTGTAATATAGTCCACGTGGATGCCTCATTTCTTAGAACTGTGGGTTGAATTAGCAGAGTTTCTAAGACTGCAGGTGTAACAATGTAACAAATTAATGAATCCAGACACATACATTGGACTGGGTCTGGGTCCAATACTTCTCATCACAAGGCTTGCCTTTTCACAATTTCCATTCAGAATTTAGCCCTTTCATTCCAACAACTGAAGTCAAGGACTAGAACCACTTGAGAACTGAGACTTGTATGTAATACTTTCCAGAAATTCATCTAAGGAACCGGAGGTATTGTTTTCACTGTAACAGTACAGTCTTGTTGGGAAAGGATACAAGGACATAGATGTATAGCTTGAAAGGTCTTACAAGATCATGTAGTATTGTGGTGTCAAACTCTAATAGAAATGCAGCTCTGTGGGTTACATGTTGACTTAGAAAACCACAAATCGGGTCACATTAACATCTCTGATCTAGTCCAACTCTCACAATTTGTATATGTATTCTTAGTTTTAACAGGAGACAGGGGGATGTCTTTATCCAAAAATCCTTTCACAAGGACAAGAATCTAGCTATAGCTCTCCTTCAGGATTCTAGAGGATCCCCTGAGGAATTGGTTATAGCACCATATTGCCATTGACTGTAGTCCCAATGCTCTAATCTCCTTTCAATATCAGTCACCATTTTTTTTCCTGGAATATCATCTAACCAGTGCCAGTTAATGTCTTTTCAGTATCATTATTTCACAATGATCAGGGCCCCAGTAACCATGGGTTGACTTTACAAATTGATAGATAATAAAAATGATATAGCAAGAAAAGAAGTACAAGCATATTCTTTCCAAAAAGGGAAATACTTTATACCACTCGTTGTATTCCTTGAAAGAATTGGTTCCAACTTAAAGTGGTTGCTACAAAGCATTTCCAAGTTCACTTCTGCATGAATCTACTTCAAAAAGAAAAGAAGGCTGCTGGGATTTAGATCACTCTGCACTGGATTTCACATATAACTCTTCATTACACTTGGCTATAAACTTACACTGATATGAATTCCAGGGCCTGGATCTATATTCTGGGAACATTTTCAACCTTTTAAAGCTCATAAGTTCACATGTATCTCCAATACTCTTTCCTTTAGGAGCAAGAAAGACACTAACAGGAACAAAAGCAGTATCAGGGGCATGAAGTCAAAAGCCACAGCCTGGGTAAGGAAATAAAGATCAGGGGCTTACATCCACATCCTACAGCTTATAACATGCTTTGTCTTGATGACCACTAGGAGATCAAGGTCAATTTGACTAGTTAGTGACTATTATACACATATTCTGCTTTAGCTCAACTGTTAATTATGAGCTAAGCAACCCCTCCATTTTCACTTTGAAAATAATTGAGCCCCAAAATAGTGAAATGATATGCCTAAAGTCACTTCTAGTAAGCAGGTAAGACAGAATTTGAACTCACATCTTCTGATTTTATACCTAGAGATTGTTCAAATGGAAGTCATATTGAGAGGAAAGACAATCATAAAATGTCATTGCTGAAAGATCAATCCTGACCATAAAGAAATTACTGAAGGACCCTTTCTCTTCCACTATATACAATTTGGCAGAGGATGAACTAAAACCCTAGGGGAGCCAAAAAAAGAAGGAAGAAATCACCCTGTCAAGGGTGATTCAGAAGATATGGGACAAAGTTGGAAATAATCAATCATTGAGTATTTATTAAGGATCTGCCATGTACTAAATTTTATGCTAGGTATGATGATAATGTTTGTCTAACACCTAAAACTCACCAAGTGTTTTTAATAGTATTTCTATTTTCCAGATGAGAAATAAAGTGACTCCAGACCCTGTGGTATTTGCTATCTGACATCTTGGCTTTCCTTTCCACTCTGTCATCTGGATATTGAAGTTATAGCTTCTGTAATGAAAACTTTCATATTCATTCAGTGGGAGGAACCAACTCCTGTAAACTAGAAAATGCAAATATCTAAAATGTAATGTCTAAAAGAATCCATGAACAATTTCTAGGAAAATAATTACTTATTACTATCATAAGATTGAGCTTATATGCAACAAGAATTCATCAATCACCTCCACCTAGATAGATCAATTGCTTTCTTACCTGAAAACTATTACTTAAGAAGTCAGTCAGTTACTAAACACTTATTAAATACCTATTATGAAATCAGGCACTATGATAAGTTGTGTAAATAATTAGGTTCAAAAAAGAGATATGTATGCATACACACATATATAAAGGCACACATGTCCATATACTGTATATATATATATATATATATATATATATATATATATATATATATAATATATATAATTTAGATGCTCTCTCTCTCTCTCTCTCTATATATATATATATATATATATAGAGAGAGAGAGAGCATCTAAATTATATATATTATAGATATGTATATATAAATATATGTCTAATAAATTGAAAATAATCAATACTGAGAGAGCATTAAAATTGAAAGGGCATCACAAAGACCTCCTGTTGAAAGAGTCAGGGATGTGGAGGAAAGATGGATTACTATTTCTGAACTCAGCTTTGAGCATTGCCTAGAATTTTTCTGACATATTTAATACATTTTTCTGAATTTGTGTGTGTGTATACACACATATATGAATACACATTCAGATGAATTATACTTCATACATGATTGTATATTTACTGATAAGCTCCCGGGAACTGTGAAGCACAAATAGTCACATCTTTTTGTAGCCCAGAGAATGGGCTCTTTCCCTTTTTCGTTGTAACTCAATTTTCATTTTTCTCTCATCAGCTCTTGTCTTTCTGAAGAGCACATTCCTGAGAAAGCTGCATTGTACAGGAGGGTATTGTCCTCAGGAGTATCTGAAACTTTTCAGTCCCCTCAGCAAAAGGTTCAACTTCAAAACACACACACACACACACACACACACACACACACACACACACACACACATTAAGAGATTTCTATCCAGAGGGTCTCCTAAATCTAATGTTTCAAGCTTCTAAGTTAATTCCTCATGGTTTTCTATCCAAGTTGGTTTTATTATGTCATTAAAAGCTCAGACCTTACTAGCTTTGTGACCTTGGGCAAGTCACTTAATCCTGTTTGTCTCAGTTTTCTCATCTGTAAGAGAAGTTGGAAAAGGATTTAGCAAATCACTCCAATATCATTGTCAAGAGAATCCCCCATATACGCACACACAGTGTGTGTGTATGTATATATATATACATATATGTATGTGTACATATATGTATATATACATATATATTTATAAAACAGTTAAATAAATCCAAGATTGTTGGGAAATGAGGACATCTCTAGTTGGTGGATCAAGAAAAATTAATTTAGAAAATTGTACCAGGGTTGAGCCTTAAAGGAAGGGAAGGAATCGGTGAAGCTGATTATAATGAAGACATGTGGAAGGAACAAGCAGCAATTAGAAGACCTGGAATGAAAGACAGAGAGACTAGTTTGTTTGAATTATGTAGCATGAAAAGTTTGAGTGATGTACAATGAGGTTGAAAAGAAAAGTTAGATATATATGGTGATGTTTGTTTTTCATTCTCAAAGAAGACCATGTCATTAGGGAGATGATACCATGAACATGAACTGGATTTGACAGCCTCAATTTCTCATCTAGAGCCATCTGGGTTAGTGGTCAGAGATGAATCAGGATGTCTGGAAGTGGCCCTCTATGCAAGGCAATCAAGGTTAAATGACTTAGCCAAGGTCACACAGCTAGTGGGTGTCAAGAGTATGACCAAATTTGAACTCAGGTCCTTCTAACTTCAGGGCTTGTGCTCTATCCAGTGTGTCACCTATCTGCCCACATATAGATGGAGAAAACTCTATAAAGCTAAGCAAATGTACCTCTATCTGATCCTAGAAGGTAAAAGGAAAGAAGAACAAGAACAAGAACAAAAACAAGAAGGAGGAAGAGAAGGAGAAGGAGATGAAAAAGAAAAAGGAAAAGGAAGAAGAAGAAAAGGAGGGAGAGAAAAGAAGAGCAATTAGGAAAACTTTTGATACCATCTAGGGATCTGTGTTTAAAGAACATGACATGAATGATGAGCCAAGAAAGAAGTGGGGCCCATAAGAAACATATCAGTTTGGGGAGAGTTTTCAGGAAGAGAAAATTCAGGAAAAGGTCAACAGTGTCAAAGAAGCAGATAGATCCAGAGCTGGATTGTGAGAAAACATTAATTAATTATCAGTTATCTAAAAGTAGTTCCATTTGAGTGATAAAGACATCAGATGAAGAAATGGTCCAGAAGTGAGTGAGGTGCATCAGTGGATGAATAACTACAAATAGTATTCTTTTGATTATAAAGGGAAGAGATATATATGAGGATATATTGAGGGAATTGTAGAACTGGGAAGGGATAAGACTCAAGTGAGACTATAGAGAGTTTGGCCTTATCATTGAGGAAGACTTTCATTTTTAGAGACTAAGAAAAGGAGATGATTGTTAGAAATCTTTAGCTTTTAGAAAAAGAGATTGGGAGAAGTATCTCATATCAAATGGTCTAAAAATTATCATAAGATAGGAAGCAAGGACTTCAACTGGGAGAGAGAAAAAACATCTGGAAGGCTAGAGAAACAAAGAGAAGGTTTTAATAGCTTCTGTGAGGAGAAAGTGAGGAGAAAATTCAATTAGTGATTAATAGTCCTCAGGAATTATACCTTGTAGGGAAGAACTAGTGAGGTTTGGATGACATGAATATGCCATCTATCCAATCAACATAGTTATGAGGTTCCTCTTATGAAAACTGGTTTGGATTCAAAGATCAGGGTTCAAATTCCAAAAATCACACACTGGTGGATTCATTGTAAGGAAATCATTTTATAACTTGGTGCTCTAGGCAATTTTATCAAGAAGTTGCAGGAAGATTATTTTCTTCATTTTTTAGAGAAGTGAACCAAGTCACTAACTAAGAGGTCCATTGCTTTGTCCACCTGCTCACAGCTAATAACTATAGGAACCAGGACTCAGTTTTAAATTCCGATGGATAAAAAAAAAAATATTTGAAAAGAGTGCCTTCCAAAAGATTGAAAGTTGTTCAGAAATGTCCCCTTCTGAAAGCAGAGCATTGATGAAAGGATTGTTAGTATTGTCATTTATCCTCATTTCTAGAGGAAGAATGTTTCATTGGCTTGCTAATTGTTTCACCTCCCCCCAAATCCTTTCCCCATTATATAGTCCATCCTCTACTCAGTCTCCAGAGTGATTTTTTCCTAAAATATAGGTCTGATCATGTCACACAGGTATGATCATTTCATAAACTTCAGTGATACCCTATCACTTCCAGGATTTAACCCAAAATTGTGTTTTGCATCCAAAATCTTTATAATTTTCCAGTTCTCTTGTCTCCATGCACATTACACCCTACTTATTCAGAGATCAATGACATTGTCTCCTAACAGTTGCTCAAGGAAGAGATTTCATCTTTCAGCTCTAAGCATTATCTCTAACTGTCCCTGGATCTCCCTCCTCAGCTTCCCTGACTTTGTTCAAATCTTTTATCAATATCTCTTAATTCTGTCTTCCCTCTGCTAAATATTCATATATATTCTGTGTATAGCTTCTTTTACATGGACATTTGCTTAGACAGCTGTTTCCTCTATTAAATTCAGAGCTCCTCAAAGCCAAGGGCTGTCTTTTGTCTTTCCTCATATCTTTAGTGCTTAGCAAAGTGCCTGCCACTTATACTTACATATGAATTAAGAAATTCAGAAACCAGAATTTTAACCCAGTTTTTGTAACTACAACCCTTTCGTTACACAAAGATGAAAAATAAATCATTTCTAGCTTATCATTCCTTCCTCTAAGGTTTTCAGTGCTCTTTACCCCTAAGCTGAATAGTAGATGTATTTTCTACCAACATAAATAATATATTGTCTCTTAGGTTATAGAACATGGATGAATGAACTCAGACTCATGGCCTTAATTCAATTCATTTCAGAATTTACTTACTTTAGTTTATGTGTGAGGCAGTAAACCCTGGGGACACTAAAATGTGAGATATGGAATAATGACGATAACTGACATTGATATAGTGCTTCAAAATATGCAAAGTGCTTTAACAATATTATGTCATTTGAGCTTCACAACAAATTTGGGAGGTGGGTATTATGAATGTTATTTTCTTTATTTTCCAGATGGGTATGAGCTATGTTCAGAGATGGCAAGTGACTGGCCAATGATCACAACACTTATAAGTGTTGTAGATAAATTTCATTCTAAGTCTTGTGGAAGAAATGGTTCCTAAATCTGAGCAGTATCAATCTTGTAGAGAATAGGCAATATTTGGATTGAAATATAATTTTCAATTGTTACATGTCAGGTTATCTCAGTGATAACTTTTCTAACACAATTGTTATGAGATTGTGATTTTGGTCATCACAGCTTCCTGAACTTATTTCTTAATCTATAAAATGTATTGAAAAGTAATTTCACAACTAACCTCACAGGATTATAAGAAGGAAAACATTTAGTTCATCTTTCTGCAATTCTATGGATATGAGCACTTATCCTTTTAATTTCAAACACCATGTCTGTTTGGATGCCATTTTCAAGAAAAGGGTAATCAAAGGAGTATAGATAATACCACTTACAAAGAATCTCTCAGTCACATGGACTACTTCTTCTAGTTTCTATGCCAAGTGATTCCTCCCATCCAGATGTTCTCTTTTCTTATCACCATATGTAGACTAGTTAGAGCACTGAGATACCAGTGATGTTTCCTCTTTCTGATTCCCCTATAAACTTTGTCCATCTTAAGGTCAAGTTGGAAGTGTTATCTGTTTCTGCACACATTTCAGGACAGGAACATTCTGGGAGAGCCTCTCTCTTCCATCTAGCCTAGTTCATGTTGCACTCTCCTCCGAACATGAGCCCCATTCTATTGTTTCTCTGACAATTTGCAAGAATTTTAAGATCATATCTTTATGAGTGCCACAAAAGTATATTTTCATTTTATAGAAAGTTAATTTTGATAAGATTTATATGTTTGCATAAACTAGTAACTTTCCCTGAATCCATGACCTTCCTAAGAACCTTTAGAAGGGTTGCCTGCAAAGCTTTACTGACCATTTACCAGTATTTTGGGGAGGGGGAGAATCCTGGGAGAGGACATTGAATTGAATCCTTAGATCTTCAATTGGTGCAGTCTGGAGTTAGACTCCTCTTTTTGAGTTCCAATCTGGTTTCAGAGGCAAAGTACTTTAGAATCTTTGCCAAGAAAATCTCAAATGAGATTAAATAGAGTTAGAAACAACTGAAAAAAATTGATCAATTTTCATTATTGTGAATAAGATTTCTTTAAAATAAGTATAGTATACATTTAGTGTTATTCTACACACGAGACATGGAATTATGATACTGATGGTGATGATAGTAATAATAAAGAATATTTTTATTTTTGTTGTTGGTATTCTTCAGTCAATTTAATTATGTTCATCTCTTTGAGACCACATTTGGGGTTTTCATGACAAAGACTTTGGAGTGTTTGCCATTTCCTTTTCCACTCATTTTTACAGATGAAAAACTAAGGACAAAAAGAGATTGATGACTTATGTTGTATCATACAGCTAGTAATTGTCTGAGGCCAGATTTGAATTCCAGAAGAGTCTTCCTGAATTTGTCCACTATGCCTTCTACCTTCCCAGTTTTCTCATTAGAACCTCACAATGACCACATTTTTTTTTGCAAGGCAAATGGGGTTAAGTGGCTTGCCCAAGGCCACACAGCTAGGTAATTATTAAGTGTTTGAGATGGGATTTGAACCCAGGTACTCCTGACTCCAGGGCTGGTGCTTTATCCACTGCTCCACCTAGCCTCCCCTACAATGACCACATTTTACTTCGTGAATGAAATAATTTCTTATTAGATGATCTCTAAGGTTTTTGCCTTATATCATGTTCTTTATATCCAAGAAATGAATGAATAAAATTTTAAATAACAATTGCTATGTATAAAATATATAAAACACTGTGTGAAATACAGGAGATATAAATAGCTCCTGCTCTCAGGGAGTTCGTATTCTAATAAGGCAGGCAACACATATGGAAGTTTTCAGATAAAAGTCAGATGGAAAGGCTCCATGGACCTTAGAGTGCAATGGCATAACAGATGGTAGCACCTTTTCTTTAATGGCATTTTCACTATTAAAAAACATGTCAGTTTTTAATGATGAATCATTTGGTGGTGCCAAAAACTGGTAGCAAGGCCTTTTATTTTCTAGGTTTTCTATGGTTGTGGCATGTTTGAGAGCAGTTGTCTGACTGTATCTCTGCAGTGGCTGCTTCCTAAACAGTTGACTCATGATACTAGGCTTCTCTTCTCTGGGCTGAATGCTTCAATTTCCTGTAACTAAATTTGCTTCATGGTATCCAGGTCCTTCACTATCTTGGTGGTCTTCCACTAAACAGCTTTTCTATATTCTCTAGAAAATATGCTGCTCTGAACTGAACTAGGGTTATGTCCTTACCTAGGCAGAGCAGAAAGAGGTTACAATCACCTTCCTTTAAGACACTGTATTCCTGTCAGGAGGACCTGAGTTCAAATCAAACTTTAAATGCTTTATTGGTATTGGACTTTGGGCAAATCACTTAACCTATGACTACCTCAATGTCTTTATTTGTAAAATGGGGATATTACCTCACAAGGTTATTGGGAGGATAAATGAGATATTTGAAACGTATTTTTTAGACTATAGAAGCCCAATGTAAATATTAGATAGTGTAACAATCCACACAATTGTTGATTTTTATTGAATTTGTTATCCACTAAACTCTGCCCTCCATATTTCCCCTTTATAATACAATCCAACCTATATATGTACAACTGATTTTTTTTTTTTTAGGTTTTCAAGGCAATGGGGTTAAGTGGCTTGCCCAAGGCCACAATAGCTAGGTAATTATTAAGTGTCTGAGGTTGGATTTGAACTCAGGAACTCCTGACTCCAAGGCCAGTGCTCTATCCACTGCACCATCTAGCCGCCCTACAACTGATTTTTTATAATAACAAGTGAGGGTAGGATTTTAAATTTATCCTTGTTAGTGTGAAAGCATGGAGAGAAGATAGAGATGAGTCCTAAAAATGAGGAAGCACTGGGTTTAGTCCACACCTTGGTCACATGTTTGACTTATTAAATCATTTAAACTCTGCCTTCTCTAGGCAGATTTGAAAGAATATAAGGTGAAGAAAGGAGAGAATGTTTGTTTCTCTAGAAAGTTCATAATACCATCTATGTTGACTGCCCTGACTTTTTTTCAAATCATAACTCAAATTCCATCTTCTGTAAGAGGCTTTCAATATTCTTCCCCAATTCTATTGCCCTTGGAGGTAACCTCCAAGTTTTTTTGTATATAACTTCTATGTTCATAAGTGCTTCTATGTAAGTTAGAATGTGAATCCCTAGAGCCCAGGGACTAATTTTTTCCTTTTTTTGCCATCCTGAGTAATTAATAGAGACTCTAACCCATTGATTATTCCAGTTAGATGATAAGCTCAGTCACTCCCTGTCACTATTGAATCTCATTTTATCAGATTTTGTGCAGTGGTCATGACAGTTGAGATTAACCCCCTGAAAGCTATTTCTTTCAGCTCTGTTTTATGTGGATTTAATAAGAATTACCCTTTTGCCTTTCTCCTGTACTATGTTTCATTTCCTCAGTTCTGTTCTTAATTAGGTTAAATAGCCTGACAAGTTAATATGGTCACAAATGTTCATATGTTAAGGTAATACCTTCCCACAATTTAAATATTTCAATTCATAAAGGTCTTTAATATATTTGCAGATGCTAAATGATATTGAAATATAATCTAGTATTTTCTTCTAGTTGAAAAGGTTTTATTCAGTTGGCTGATATCTTGCTTTTATGTAATACTTTATGTTTCCCAAAAGTCCTCCATAGCTGATGCTGTGTTTTCTTAACATCTGTGCTCCAATAATGTCCCATTGGGTGATTGATTTCACACATGTAAAGGATGCTTTAGCTAATTTATATGACTTCAAAAAGAAACATAATATCATGAATTAAAAAATGATGATCCTGCTGTGTTCCACCTCAGTAAGAACATATATGGAGCATTGTATTCAATCCTAGATGCCAGTTGAGGAAGGATAATGATAGCAAATATACAAAAAAAAGGACAAGTGGGATGTTAAAGGTACATGAATTCATGTCTAACAGTGATCATTCAAAGAGAACAAAGATGTTTACAGATGAGAAAACACAAGGAGGGATAGGAGACCTATGTTAAGTATTTGCAGGTTTCCTATGGAGAAAAAAACAAAACAAAACCCTAGACTTGTTCTTCTTGGTCTTCAAAGAGAAAACCAGGAATAAAGAGCAGAAGTTGAAGATGATAGATCATGTTTAGACACAATGTAAAGAGCTCAAACAATTAGAACTATTTAAAATAGACTGAAAGGCAAAAAAAGGGAAATTATCAACATTGGGAGGTTATGGGCAGAACGGGACATTAATGCATTGTTGGTTGAGTTAAGAACTCATCCAACCATTCTGGAGCGCAATAAAGAACTATGCCCAAAAAGCAATAAAACATACTCTTTGACCTAGCAATTCCAATACTAGGTCTATATCCAGAAAAAAAAAATCAAGAAAAATAGGGGCAGCTAGGTGGCGTAATGGATAAAGTACCAGCTCTGGAGTCAAGAGTACCTGGGTTCAAATCCAGTCTCAGACACTTAATAATTACCTAGCTGTGTGGCCTTGGGCAAGCCACTTAACCCCATTTGCCTTGCAAAAACCTAAAAAAAATTATGAAAATGGGAAATGTCCCTCATGTTCCAAAATATTCATAGCAGCTCTTTTTGTAGTGTCAAAAAATTTGAAATTAACAGGATACCCATCAAATGGGGAATGATTGAACAAGCTATGGTACATGGATGTTGTGGAATACTATTGTTCTATAAGAAGCCCTGAATAGGTTTAATAAGCAGTATAGGAATCTAGGACAACTCAGGGAGACCTGTTATGGACAAAGCTATCCATATCCAAAGGAAGAAAAACAAAACAAAACAAAAACAAAAGAAAAACCCTAAAGAATCTGAAATGAACACTACATTCACTTTCTAAAAACTTCTCTTATGTATTTCTTTCTTGTCTCATGGAATTATTTCTTTTCTCTTAATTCTAATTCCTATACCAAAAATGGCTAATTTGTAAATATATTAAACAAAAATGTTTATGTGCAATATTCACCTGACTCTTTGTCACTAAGGGAAGGTAAGTGGGAAGGGAGGGTGGAAGAAAATCATGTAACTTAAAAATATGCACATGCATGTGGATGAATGTTGAAAACTTTCATAACATGTAATTGAAAAATAAGAATAAAATATCATTAAAATAAAATAAAATAAATATAAAATAAAATAAAATAAAAATAAAAATAGAATGAGTGGCCTCCCTAAAATAGATTTTCTAGTTCTCCTCATTAGGAGTCTTCAGGAAAAGTATAAATGCTTGCTAAGCAAGTTAGAGAGGGAATTCTGACTCCAATGCATTCACAATCATAATAAAATAATAAGAATAAATGATTTCTATGATTTAAATTACTATAAAATTTTATATGGAGGTTTATAAAGTACTTTACCTATGTTATCTCATTTTATCCTCATAACAACACTGTGAGGGATGTGTTTAATTTCCATTTTACAATTGAGAAAACTAAGACTCAAAGAGGTTAAATGACTTGTCAAGGTCCATTCAACTAGTAAATATCTGAGGCAGAATTCAAACTCATGAATTCCTGACTCCAAAGGCAGCATTCTATCCAATGCATAGCCCAGTCATATGGTTCAAAAGAAATGACTCCCCAAAACTTTTCCAACTTGGAAATTATGTTGCCATCTATTTTAATGTTACTGTTTTACAGCTGAAGGAACTTAAACAATCATAAGAAATGACTTGACCAAGGTCACAAGGGGACAGTAAGAGGTAGTTTCAAAATTTGTTCTTTTTCTACATACTTACTCCTTTACTCTTCTTTTGATTATCATACTAACTCATAAGCTCTTTCTTCATCATGTCTTATTTAGCTAACTTTTCCTCCCTTCCCCTCCCCAGCTTCCTTTTGTGTGCTGTCTTTCCCCATTTGAATAAAAGCTCTTTGAAGGCAGGGACTTTCTTTCCTTTTGCTTATTTTAGTTGTTTCACAGTTTAACAGTGTCTGGCACATAATAAGCATTTGATGATTTGAAGTGTAGATTTTGGTTAAAAAAGCTGTTCTGGGGGCAACTAGGTGGCACAGTGGATAGAGAGCCGGCCCTGGAGTCAGGAGGACCTGAGTTCAAATCCAACTTCAGATACTTAATAATTATTTAGTTGTGTGGCCTTGGGCAAGCCACTTAAGCCCATTACCTTGCAAAAAACTAAAAAAAAAAGCTGACCTGGGTACTCCCTTAAAATGAAATTTCTGGAATTAGCTGAACAATCAGAGGAAAGAATAGCAGTTGCAATGGAATCTTCCCTGGTGAGAAAGTCCTAATATAGAAGCAAGTCCAGGGTAAGAAGATCACTGAGCAATGATAGAGAAAAAGATGAACAGAGTCAGACATAGAAGTCTGGAGAAGGATGAATAAGTGAAAATGCCAATCAATTCCTTATCCCAAAGGAATCACATTTTTTTTTTTGGTCTTTGGTTTTTGCAAGGCAATGGGGTTAAGTGATTTGCCCAAGGTCACACAGCTAGGTAATTATTAAGTGTCTGAGGTCGGATTTGAACTCAAGTCCTTCTGACTCCAGGGCTGGTGCTCTATCCACTTCACCATCTAGCTGCCCCAGGAATCATATTTTGAAGGTGGAATGTCAAAATATTCCACCAGAAATAGAAGTTTCTTGTAGCAAGGAGATTTTTTTGATAAGGGACTTCCAAGGGTTCATATTAAAGAGGAAATTTAGTCCTGTGGTGAAAGTAATGGACAAAGAAACTGAGTTTGAATCCAATTTTGTCATTGGGTGAACATTAACACTGACCTTTCTCCTATCCACTGGGCCTATCCACTAAGGTCCATTTGCATTTTATTATAATCAACATGTCTAAATTCCTTCTTTTTGACCCTTTCATCTCAAGAAATTATCCTAAATTCTGAACAAAGAACAGGTCAGGAAGATAAAGAGATAGGTTAAAAAAACACGTGCAAATCTTTATCTGTCTCTCTTTTAGAGGCTAATGAGTTTTAAAGGAAGAAAAGACTGTTTTTAAAACCCAAAAGTTCCAGTATCTAACACTTATTGATTATTCTAGAGCTTATTCTAGAGCCCTACTAGCTAGCAATTAAATAATCAGTTATTATAGCAGGGGTAAATTCATAGTCATATGAGAGAAATACTTGCAGGTTTCTCTATTGTAATAATCAATCCCTTAATGAGGTCACCATTTTCAATGACTCTTCCAGTTAGTAAATCAGTCAACATTTATAAAGGACTTCCTATGTGCCAAATGCTAAACTAAGGACTGTAGTTGCAAATAATGACAAAACTATGGCCTTTGACCTCAAAAAACTCACATTTTCAAGGTAGAAACATTATACACATATAATTATGTATAGGCAAGAGAGATCTTTATAAATGGAAGATTATCTCCAAACACTTTCCAAAGAGATTGTTTTTGAAGTATCTGTCTGATCCTGTTACTCCCCTGTTCATTAAGTGATGGCTCCCTTTCATCTCTAGACTAAAATTCTGACTCCTCCATTTGGGATGAATTGTCCTTCACATTCTGGCTGTTGTCTATATTCATTGTCATCTCAGACTTTTACTAATTCTAATTTCCTTCCAAGATCAACTCAATCATGACTTTAGATATGGGGGTTTTCCTGATTCCCTCAAATTTTGGTGTCACTCCTGTAATTATATGCATAAAATTCAGTAAATAAAAAATATATATGTATGTATATCTCTTTTTATATGCATATATCTCCATATATGTATATATACATACATGCATGGACATATATATACACATATCTGTGTATACATAGTTTATGTGTATGTTTGCATTTGCATGTATATATAGTTTGAGCTTGCCTATGTGCACGTATCTCCATAGCTAGCTAGCTAATATAAGCTAATATGTGTATGTAACTCCATAGCTAGCTAGCTAATATAAGCTAATATAAGCATCCCCCAAACCACATCATTTATTAAGTTTCCAAAAAACTAATAACAAAAGGAAATAGTTATTGCCCTGATGGAATGTAAAATCTATGGAGGAAGATTAAATATCTGTGTGTAATGATCATACTAATATCTATCTGGGTTTCCCTCAATTCCCTCCTTTTTCCTTCAATACAATTTCCTGATAAACTAAACACCTCTGACAGTGTCCCTTATCAGCTAGAGCATAAAATATCTATACATACTCAGTCCATAATCTCTTAGTTATCTAAAGACCATAAGAGGTACTTACCTCTATTGGCAAGATTCATTTCCATTTGGACACAAAGATGTGGAAGGGGGGCACCCTTTTTTTTTGCAAGGAAAAAGGGATTAAGTGATTTGCCAAAGGTCACACAGTTAGGTAATAAGTATCTGAGGTTCAATTTGGATGCAGGTCCTCCTGACTCCAGGGCTGTTGCTGCCCCTAAGGCACTTCATTAAAAACAAAATATCACATGCTTCCTGTTGTATATTCTTGATATGTTAGAACTCAGTAAATCTCCTTTTCTTTATTTTTTAAAGTTTTTTTTTGTTTGTTTCTTTTTTGCAAGGCAATAGGGTCAAGTGGCTTGCCCAAGGCCATACAGCTAAGTAATTATTAAGTGTCTGAGGCCAAATTTGAACTCCAGTACTCCTGACTCCAGGGCCAGTGCTTTATCCACTGCACCACCTAGCCACCCTAAGCCTCCTTTTCTTAACCACTCAATGACTAATAAGTTCCTTGTTTTATGCCCAAACCCAGTATGAAATAATTGCCCCAACAACAATATTATATAAACTCGTGTCCTCACAACAACTTTGAGAACTAATGAGAAGTTTTCTCAGATTTATATATGAACAAATTGTAGATATGGTGAAGAAACCTCACATATCCTTGTTTTCTACAGTGATCTTTCCTCTATGGCACTCCCACTCTAGGAAATGGCAAGACAGTCATAATCAGTTGACTCTAATCCAAGTGAAACCTAGCTGCCTCATTGATACCTTTGAACTGCTGATGAAGAATTTCCTCTGCAAAAGGAAGTCAGTACCTTCTACAGATACCTAGAATACTGAGGGTTAATTCATTATTAATACAAACAGAATGTGTCAGAGGTTGAATCTCTGGACTTCTTTGTTCTATAAACACTGGCTGCATTCTTCTCCAAAGAGGAAGGTGGGAAACAACCAAACCAGTCAAAGGCCCATAACTCTGCAGATTTATGCAGCCTTGTCTATGATAGGGCAAAAGCCATATGAGTTGTCCTGTACCTTAATCTCAGTGCATTATTCCCTTTCCAGTCCTATCCCTGACTTTTTATGTACAGAACCATTCCTCTGGTGTTGTCTTATACTGAAATTTCTATCAACATTTAAGATTTCTTCACCCTGAAATATTCAACTACTTCTATGAAATATTCAAACATTTCTACAGTCTTCTCAACTGGAATATCCCTCTGTAAGACCCATTCCCTTTTCTCATTTATGGGTTCCTCATGAATGGCCTCCTTCTTGTGAAGTGACCCAGACCAGTCAGCCTTTATTTCCATTCCTCCCCACTTTCCCAGACTTTAAACACTGTCTTTATACAACTTAAAAAATCCTAGACATGTCAGGTAAACATATTTCAATTCTTCACTTCCACTTTTCAAATCCCACCTATTTTTATGATTATTTTCCGCTATTAAAATATAAGCTTTAGGAGGACAAGGACCGACTTTTCTCTCCTTCTATCTGCATCTAGGCAGGGAGGTGTCACAGTGTACATGGAGCACCAGTTCTGAAGTCAGGAGAACCTGAGGTCAAATCTGGCTTTCAGACACTTACTAACTGTGATCTTGGGCAAATCGGACTGTTTTAAATTCCAGGACCATCTCCAGTCATCCTGATCCATACCTGGCCACTGGAACCAGATGACCGTGGAGGAGAAAATCTGACTAGTGTTACACATCACCCTCACTCAAATCCAATTCTCATGCATGTGTCCCTGATGTCCCTTCTTTGAAAATGAAGGAAAAACATCATCACCATCCTATAATTTTATATAATTCCTGGGCAAACCAGCACTTAATAAATGTTTGATTCCCTTCTTCTAGTAGATGAAAATCATAATCTAGCCAGCAAAACTGCATAGACATGAAAACTTTAAAAGTGGAATCTATAATCCAGGCATCCAGTGAATCTATCAAAATACTAAAAAGACAGCAACAGATTTAGAGTTAAAATGTAATGATTAGAATTTTTTCTCTGTATCCTAGAGAAAGATAGTCCTCGAATTAAATTTTTACAAATGAAGAAAGTTTTATTAGAAAATTATTATTTTATTAGAAAATTATTCTCCCTATACTTAACAAGGTTGATTTGATTAACTTAGGAATATTGAAGTTTATACTGGAGAACAAAGAGGGGATCTGGAATTCCTAGAAAGACATAGTTGAACAGGAAATAGATGACAACAAAAATAATGTTCTGTCTTCCCTCCAAGCAGCTGCCCTTACCTGGAAATGACACTTCCCGAAGGACTGAGATTGCCAAGCAAAATGTCATACTGCCAAGGTCAGTTAAGATCTTCTTACTTTTTTCCTGTATGATGAGATTCACAAAAGTCCTCAGTTAACTCTCGCTCTATCTCATGGTGGTGGCTTAAGACAGGAATGCCTTCAGGGAAGTGTCCAGCTTTCTCCTCTTCACTATTTATGAATGTGTAGCAAAACTGAAGAAGAGATATGGGGTTACAAGACCTGGTTTCTAGGACACGCTTTACTACTGCCCAGGTGTATCTTGACTAAATCCTAGAGGCCAGTGAATATATATGTATGCTTTTACCCTGTCATGTGTGCTCTATACCATTTAAGAAAAACCTCATTCATACTTGCTCTATACTCATCATATGAGATTCACCTCATTCTCCCAAAACATTCTTTGTTACATTAACATTACAAACACTTTCATGATCCATTGGTCATCCCTCTCCCTTTCTGTCTCCTAGCCCTGGAATTCCTTTCCTCATCTCTGGCTTCTGAATTCCTTCTCTCCCAGCTAAAGTTCTATCCACAGGAAGTCATTCCTAATTACTCTTAATTTAATTAATTAAATTGATCATTTCCTATTTATCCTGTACATAGGTTTTCTGTCAATGATTTTACTTGTGTCCCCAATTAAACAATAAACTTTTCAAGAGTAGAAATTGTCTTTTACTTTCTTTGTATCCCTAACACTTTTCCTGGATTCTTAAGCAATGTGTATTGACTGACCAACTGTTAAAAAAAAGGAATATAGAAGGCATATTTTAAGATCCCTTCTAACTCTACATTTCTTATATATATATTTTTAATTTTAGTTTTTGCAAGGTAATGGGATTAAATGACTTGCCCAAAGTCACACCGCTAAGTATTAGGTGTGTCTGAGGACGGATTTGAACTCAGGTCCTCCTTGCTCCATGGCTAGTGCTCTATCCACTGTGCCATCTAGCTGTCCCCCCACCATTTCTTGTCTTATTACAATGCAAACTTTGTCCCAGATTGTCATTTTGAATTTTGTTTTAATCACACAGAAGGCCCTCATCCTACCTCTAGCTGGTCAACAAGAGCAAAGAAGAAAACTTGCATAATAGGGTAGAAGGAACCTAAATGCACTCCTCACTCCAGCTGGTGGATGGAATTTTTCTTGTCTTGGAAACCAGAAGGTGGTTCAATTTTTTCCTTGAAGTCTTATAGAAATGCAGTATTCAAGTAGGAATTATCTGAAAAGAAGGCTGCATTTCCAAGGAGAAAAGTCATCCTCTGCTCTGCCTGGATGTGTAGTCTTAGTGCTGAGATGAAAAATGAGGACATTCAGCCTCTGGATACAGTATGTTCTTCCAGAATTACCACACTCCAAGATTCTACTCCTCTTTAAAATTAAAACTTAGACAGTCAATAACTGCTTCATTTGTTTAAGGACAGGACTTTTTATCTGAGAAACTCCATGGCTTCACAGGTGTGATTCCCTCCTGATTACAGCCACCCACAGAGGTCAAAAGGATTACTTTGCCCATCCTGTTTTAAGTATGGAGAGACTGGGAGGTATGTACCGTGGAGAAGCTTGTTCTCCAGGGTTCTACTTCATGTCCCAATGTGCGTGGAATGGAAAGGGGCATAATGTATGGGATCAAAAAGTTCAATATATACCCATCTGTATGCATATTCCCAACAATTTTTTTCCCTTGAATTCAGAAAATAATCTTCTACTGACTCAAGTTAAAATGCAAATATTTTATTTCTGACTGGCTAGCTTATTTTTAGTTTTGTTTATCACACATTAATTGCTAAAAAGGGAAAGAATACTAGAGGAATGAGATAATCTAGTGAATCCTCATTTCAATGAGCTTTTGACAAGCTTTGCAATTTTGCCAAGAGTTTGCTCTGGGCAAAAATCAATGAGATATTTATTCTCCATTCCCCATCTCACCAAATCCTATCCATCTCTTCCTGGTTTTCAACCAGTTATTCTAGTGATGTAAAATATCACAGTGCCTATCATGCCCCCAGCATCCAGTTGAGTGTTGTGAACCTAGAAGGTTAAAAATTCTATTTTGCTTAACAAATGAATTGGATGTTGGATAGTGGTATACTCCCACTGGGCTTAGTGTTTGGCACATAGCAGGTATTTAATGAATGCTTTCTCATTCATTCATATTCCCTGAATGATGATCAGTTGAACAGACTGGTAGTTTAGCCTGGAGAAAAAGATGATTTAACTGGAATATGGTAATTCTGTTCCAATATTTGAAGTGTAGTCACCTTGAAGAAGGATTAGGTTTACTCTACTTGATTTCTGAGGGCAAAACTATGAACAATGGGGATGTTTCAAAGGGGAAAATAAAGAACCCAAAGTGGAAATTTTTCTGATAAATATAGATATCCTAAGAGAGAATGAGTTATTTTGGGTAGTTTAGGTTATTTCACATGTGTAGAAGGCATTCTTGTGTAGGTAAGAACATGTTCACTGAGGTCCCTTCAAAGTCTGAAATGCTGTGATTCTGAGAATCTTCTAATTTAAACTTGCTTAGCATATGAGATTAACTTGGGTATCTCCTAAGGCTCTCATTTGAGTCTTCTTCTCTTCTCCATCTCTATTATTTTGATTGATTTTTTCAATGCCCATGGATTAAATCATCATTGTTTTACCAATGGCTTTCAGATCTAATAATGCAATCTTAACATCTCTCAATATCTCCAGTAGCCTAGTCTACATCTCAAACTGATACCTTAAACTCAAAGTATACAAAACTGAATTTATTTTCTTTCCTCCTATTCCCTCTTTTCTTCCTAACCTACATATTCATTTTTACATAAGGTACTGTCATCTTCCCTGTGACCCATACTATCAACATCTTTAACATCCTTGACCACCTCCCATATTTCTATATTAAATCAGATTGTATGTTCCATCTTTTCTACCTCCATAACATTTCTGTAACAACCCCACTTTTCTCCTCTCATACTGTCATCAACTTGGTAAAAGTCCTCATCACCACTCACCCCATATTATGACAATATCTTGCTACATTGTCTCCTTGGCATGAGTTTCTTCCCATTCTAGTTCTAAATCAACTAATGAGTTATCTTCCTAAAGCACAAGTCAAAACATGCTACTCCTCTGTTCAATAAATTTTAATATCTCCCCGTTAAATCCAAAATAAAATCAAAAATGCTTTTTTTATTTGTTTGGGGCTTGAGAAGTGTTGCTTTTAAAACCATTTATAATCTGGATATTGCCTACCTTTCCAGTATTTTTTTATCTTAATCTTTGACTCACATGAATTCTGTGAATTACTGGTTATCTTGTCCTTGCTGTTCTTTAAGTAAAAAATAAAAATAACACTACATCTCCTTACTATAATTTTCATTGAAAATGTCCCATTTCTAGAACTCCCCTCCTCCTATCTTTTGTCTTTTTTACTTTCTAGGCTTCCTTCAAGTCTCAGTTAAGGTCACTTCTTCTTCAAGAAGACTTTTTAAGGTCCCCTAAATTCCAATGCTTTTCTTCTGAGATTGCCTCTAATTCATCCTTTATAAAACTGATCTGTATTTCTTTGCATGTTATCTCTTTCATTATATTTTGCACTTCTTGAGAAGAGCTATTTACCGAATTTTTGTTTGTTTTTGTATTGTTTTGTTTTTATTTTTGCCATTCTTTGAATCTCCAGAATTTAACATGGTGCTAACATATATAGCTACTTATTAGATTCTTACAGACTTGATCTGATTGGTTGACTTTCAGATGAAGTCAACCTTCCCAGTATGAAAAAGAGGGCAATATGCAATCATTTTTTATTGTTCTAAAACCTCAAATTCCTGGTGGTCAACATCTTCCATCTAATTACCCTCTCAAGATATCTGTGAAGCTCTCATCCTTGGTTCCATATATATCTCCAGGGGCTTGGACCATAAGTCTTAAAAAGACAGAAGTAAGGGGCAGCTAAGTGGCTCAGTGGATAGAGCTCCAGTCCTGGAATCAGGGGGAACTGAGTTTAAATCTGGTCTCAGACACTTAACAATTGCCTAGCTTTGTGACCTTGGGAAAGTCACTTAACTCCATTGCTTTAAATAATTAAAAAACATTAAAGGAAATACATGTATAGATTTAACATCAAAGTGAGCAGTGTGGTGTATATTGGAAAGTCAGAAAACCTAGGTTATGTATTTATCTCTGTCCCTTACTTTTTTTATTCCCATTCCCAATACATGTATTTTTATTAAATCTTTGTTTCAATGGCTGCTCTTGAACTTAGAAAAGAGTTATGAGTAGAGGCTCTGCCTCTAACTCAAAAAGTAAATGATCTACCTGTAAAAGTAAAATTATCCATGGATATTAATATATTCATTTTTATTGTTTGTAGTCTGCTTAATAAAGTAAAATTTTGTAGTGATAAAAAATATTTTATAGGAATAACAGTCATGAATCTTGCTATCCTCTTGTTCTTTTCATTACCACAGCTACCACTCTAGTGATTAAAACTTCCATTACTTTCCATATGACACTGACTTCTTCAATTCATATTAAATAAGGAATTTTGTACTTGTTAAACTCCAAAATCCCTCCAAGCCCTAACATTCTATGTTCTCTACATCTATTCACTTGGTAACATGTTTTTTTTCTAGCTTCTAGAAAGTTATCCTACTGATGACTGACTGAAGAGATTAAATAGGAGAATGTGAATGGTTTGGTTCAAGGCCATACATTATAACTAATTGAATTCATAATCTAATGATTTTATATGAAGTACAGTATTCTTTTCTTTGTGAGAACTACTATACATATAACAGTTAAAATCAAACATAACACTTTTAGTAGGCTAAAGTAGATAAATGATAGAGAGGAGAAAGAAAAAAAGATGGAGGGGGGAGAGAGAAAAGGATAGACAGAGAGAAGTAGGGAAGGAAAGAAAGGAGGAGAAGGGAAGGCCAAAAAAGTAAGAACAATAGATGATAAAGAGAAAAAGGAAAATGAAAAAAGAATAATAGGGAGAGAGAGAGAGAGAGAGAGAGAGAGAGAGAGAAGAGAGTTAGTTCCAAGGTCAAATGGCTTGGAAGATGATAAAAGCATTTCAAGTAATATTAGAGATAAAGGGAATATGATTGAAGAACTTTTCAATAAAGTGTATTAATAATAATAGTTGGCATTGTCATAATGTATTAAGATTACAAAGTATTTTCACGTATTATCTCAATGGTTCCTCATAAACAAAAATGTAATGTGACAGAAGAGTTACTATTATTACAACTTTACAGATGAGGAAATTATGATTCAGATAAATTAAGGGACGTATCCAAAGTCATATGAACATAGAAAAGGAAGATTAGCTTTACAATCTGAAGTCTTCTGATCCAAAGCCACTGATCCTCCCACAATGCAATGCTAATTATCCATTAAATGTAGATAGCAAATGCATTAATAAAGTAAAATCAGTTATTTTTATATGTCACTTTATTAGGTACATCATAATATCTATCACAGAAATTTTAATAGTAGGAAAGAATTAGTAACAGAGTAACTGCTCATCAATTGAGTATTGACCAAGCAAGTCATGATGCATAAATGTTAAGATACATATGCCTTAATATATGAAAATTTCAAAGAATCATCAAATAATGTTAACTATGCAGAAGGAAGTAAGCAAAACTAAGAAAGCAATATACAATAAATTCAAGATTATAGATGCAAACAAAATAATAAAAACTATTTTTGTGTAATAATAATAACCAGGTTAGGATGGAAGAAGGGAAAATATATTGCCTTTTCTACTTTTCAGATGGAGGATATTATGATTTTATATATATATATATATATATATGTATGTATGTATATATATATGTATATTATGGGTATGGAATTATTTGTACTATCAGACTTGATGGATGTATTGGTTCCTTTTGCTGAGCTGCCCTTCTCCCTCCTTTTTTTTTTTACTGGGAATATATTTGTATTAGGTCTGAACCATAAAAAGAAAGAAAGAATAAAAGCAAAATATAGCAATATTTTATGTATTCTTGGTAAAAGTAAGTATGACTTGGAAGAATGGGACTGTGGTATAGTGGTAAAATAGATTATATGATTATGATATAATAGTGGTATATTATAGATGAAATATATAATATTTGTGGTATAATAGATAAAAAAGCTTATAACTGTTCTGGTATCAGAGAGATTTTAAAAGGATCAGAGGATGATCTTCAGGACATTGGTCATTTAGATGTTCCTTGGAGAATATTTAGAGGGAAAGGGGTAAAAATTAAACTGTAGGAGAAGGAATGAGGGAAGGAGAAGATTAGTTTCACCTGTACTAGTAAGGAGAGTAGATAAGTATGATATTCCATCTACAACCTTGATTGCTAGGATGGCCTCAAAGTATTCTAACCTGCAAGATTCATACCCTAGAATGCTGGTGTGCCTTTGAGCTATCTTAGTGCAGGAAGAAAAATAGGAACACTGGAAATTCCACAATAAAAAGCCAAGGACCAGATCCCCAACCCACAGCACAAAAAAGCTTGGGACTATAGACCTATACAACAGCAGAGCTCAACTATCAAAATGAACAAACATAGTGCTAAACATTGGCAGCTACTTTTCTATTAGGGGTGATAAAATGTCATCTCAGAAGAGGAAAGCAATGACAAAATGCCTATATGTGAAGACTCAAAGGGGTTTATGAATTAGTCTCATATCCAAAAAGATCTGTTAGAAGTTTTTGAGAAAATCCAAATAAATGAGAAAGAAGAAAAATTGAGAAAAGAAATGAGAGTCATGAAGAACTATAAAAAATTGACTGAAGAACACAATACCTTTAAAAGTAAAACTGACAGATGAAAAATAAAATCAGCCAAATGAAAAAGGAAAGAAATTCATCTAAATGTAAAATTAATCAACTAGAAAAGGAAATACAAAAGCTAACTGAAGAAATTAAAAGTCTAAAAACTATAATTGGACAAATGGATGCTGTAGACTCCAAGATTCTATAAAACAAAATCAAAGGACAGGGAAAAAAAGAAAAGAAAATGCAAAGTATTCTTAGGAAAAAATGGCCAACCTGGAAAATGACCCAGAAGAGATAATTTATGGATTATTGGTCTACCTGAAAGCCAAGGTCAGAAAAAGACAAGTATCTTGTAGAGAATGTTCATGGGAAAAAAAGTCCTAATATCCTAGAACAATAAGTTAAAATAGTCTTTGAAAGAATCCATTGATTATCCTCCAACCTTCCAAATTAAATATTCCAAGGGATATTGTAACCAAGCTACAGAATTTTCAGATAAAGGAGAAAATATTGCAAACAGTTAAAAAGAAGCAATTTAAGTATCATGAAGCCACAGGCAGGGTCACATAGGATCTAACAGCTTCAGTACTAAAGGATCCAGTCTTTCCTCCCAAGATGGTACTGAAGGGAAAGAAGGAAATGGTTGCCCACCCCCCACTTCCACCAAGACAAAATTTAAGTCCAAACAATGTTGAAGGGCCTCCATAGTCACAAGAAGATCCTAATCTACCCCACCTTCTGGCAACCCAAGACACTAGGACTTCAAAAGCAGCCCAAATACCTCAGAAAAATGCTTTTTGGAAAAACAGATCTGATCATCATGCCATCCTTAGGTTTCCTTGAATATTGAGTGTGCTCTGACAAAGATTGAGGATAATACCCAGTGTTCATTGTGGACTTCAATGTCTGTCAGAGCAAACAAGCACCAAAGAAGGTATATGATATTGATTTGGCTAAAGTCAACACACTGATCTGGCCTGATGGAGAGAAGAAGGCCTATATGTGGCTTGCTCCAGGCTATGATGCTTTAGATATTGCCAACAAGATTGCAATCATCTAAACTATGTTCAACTGTCCTGTTTCGCCTATAGTAAAAGTTTTTCAGAACAAACAAAACAAAATGAAACAAAAGAGCAATAAAAAAATTAAACGGTCCAACGACCTGAAATATGATATTTTGGAATGTAAAGAAGGTCAGATTTTAATCAGTAGTCAACTACACTACAAAATTCAGCATATTCTTTCAGGGGAAAAGACGGACGTTCACCAAACTAATAGATTGTCACACTTACCTGATTAAAAACACCAGAACTAAAGAGAAAATTTGATGTTCAAATACAATAGATGCATACAAAAGTGAATGGAAAGAGTAAAAAAAAGTTAGTCAATAAAACTAAGCTATCTATATCCCTACACAGAAATTGTAATTCTTGAGAGTTGTATATCTCTTTGGACAGTTGAAGAGAGTACACTTAGACAGGGAAATGTGGATATAAATTGACTGTGATTTGATAAACTTTGAACTTTTGGGGGTTGTATTATTTTGGGATAGTTAGAGGGATTGTACTTGAAAAAGAAAGTATAGAAGCAGCTAGATGGCACAGTGGATAGAGTGCCGGCCCTGGAGTCAGGAGGACCTGAGTTCAAATTTGGCCTCAGACAATAATTACTTACCTTAGTGACCTTGGGTAAGTCACTTAACCCCATTGCCTTACCAACCCTCCCAAAAGAGATATATAAAGTATGAATATAAGTTGTTACAATGTATGAATGCTTATAATTCTTAAGAATTATACTTCCATCAGTACAGATGAAAGGAATGTACTTTGATGTGGGAGTAATACAACTATCAAACAATTAAGACTTGGGGGGGGTGAAAGCAGTTATATAACATTTAGGACATGGAGGAGAAGGATTATACTGTGAGGGAGAGAGGCATTGGAAAATAAATAATAAAGAGGCATAAAGGACCTAATATAGTAGAGGGAATGAAGGTAGAATGTGAACACTAATTAAAACCTTCTCTCAGTGATTTGACACAAAAAGAGGACAACCTTCTAGGTCAACTGGGTTGGAAATTTATCCTACCATACAGGGAAGCATGGAGGGAAAGAGAAAAGAAAGGACAAGATGGGAGTGAAAAAAGGAAGGGGAAAAGTAAAAGTTAAAAAAAAAGAATAAAAAAGATAAAGGGAGTTAAAAAGAGAAGTAAATTGATAAAAAGGAGGGCAGATTATGGAAGACATTACAAAAGCAAAACACTTTTGAGGAGGCATAAGGGAAAATGAGTGAGAAAAGTACAAATGAGGGCTGGAGGAAAATAACGAATTAATAATCATAATTGTGAACATAAATTGGATGAACTCTCCCATAAAATGGAAGTGGACAGCAGAGTGGATTAAAAAACAGAATCCTACAATATGTTGTTTACAAGCAACATATTTGAAGCAGAGAGATAAACACAGGGCAAAAATAAAAGACTGGAGCAGAATATATTATACTTCAGCTGAAGGAAAAAAAGCAAGCGTAGCAATTCTTATCTGAGACAAAGCAAAAGAAAAATAGATCACATTAAAATATATAAGGATGTAAACTGCATCTTCTTAAAAGGTAGTATAAATAATGAAGAAATCTCAATATTAAACATATGTGTAACAAGTGGTATAGAATCCAAATTCTTAGAGAAAATTTTTAATTAGTTAAAGTGAGAAATAGATAGCAAAACTATAAAAGTGAGGGACCTTAATCTCGCTCTGACAGAGGGAGACAAAATAAACAAGAAGGAAGTATAGGAGGTGAATAAGAGTTTGAGAAATGTTAAGTATGACAGACTTTTGGAGAAATCTGAATGAGGATTGAATGGGATATATTTTTTTTCCTCTGCAATATCTGGCACCTAAACAAAAATTAAACATGTTTCAAGGAATAAAAACCTCACAGTCACATGGAGAAAGGTAGAAATAGTTAATGTATTCTTCTCAGATCATGATGCAATAAAATGTGTAATAAAGGACCATGGGAAAAAAAGCTAAAAATAACTGGAAAACTAATATTAAAGAATGAGAGAATCAAGCACCAAATCATAGCAAGAAACAACAATTTCATCCAAGATAAGGACAATGATGAGGCATCATAACAAAACTAGTGAGATGCAGTCTAAGCACTCATTAAAGCAAATTTTATGACTCTAAATGCTTGCATGAATAAATTAGAGAAAGAGGAGATCAGTGAATTGGGCTTGCAGCTAAAAAATGTAGAAAAATAACAAATTAGAAATTATGAAAATCAAAGAAGAAATTAATAAAATTGAAAGTAAGGAAATTGTTGAACCAACAAATCAAGCTAAGTGTTGATTTTATTTTAAAAAGTGAAAATAGATAAAACTTTGCTTAATCTGAGTAAAAAAAAGAAAGATGAAAATCAAATTAATAGAATCAAAAATGAAAAGAGTGAGTCCACCATTAATGAGGAAGAAATGAGAAGAATAAAATTTGTAGATATTTTTCTCAATTGAATATTTAAAAAATGAAAATCTAATTTAAAAAGATGAATTTTTATGAATATATAAATTGCCCAGATTAACAGAAAAGGAAATAAAATACATAAATAGTCCCACTTCGGAAAAAGAATTTGATCATTCCATCAATGAATTTCCTAAGAGAAAATCTACAAAGATAAATGAATTTATAAGTGAATTCTTCAAAAATTATTTGATAAAGTAGGATGAGTGCTCCAAAATTCCTTTTATGACACAAACATAGAACTAATACCTAAGTCAGGAAGAGCTAAAACAGACAAAAATAACTTATAGAGCAATCTCTCTAATGAATATCGATGCAAAAATTTCAATTAAATTTTACCAAGAAGATTACAGCAAGTTATCACTAGGATAATATACTATGATCAGGTAGGAATTATAATAGGTAGGTAGGGATGATTCAATATTAGGAAAACAATCAGCATAATTGACCAAATAAATAACAAAATTTTATGTGATGATGCTGAAAAATTATTTGACAAAATACAGCATCCATTCCTATTAAAAGCATTAATGAGTATAAGAATAAATGGAGTTTTATTTAAAATTATAAGCAGTAGCTGTCTAAAAACCATCAGCAAGAATTATATTGAATGGGGATAAATTATAGGCATTCCAACTAAGCTGAGGAGTAAAATAAATATGCACATTATCACTGCTATTATTCAAAATTGTATTAGAAATTTTAGTTTTACCAATAATAAAGAAAAAAGAAATTGAAGGAATTATATTAGGCAGTGAGGAAACAGAATCTCAGTCATTTTAGATGATGTGATGGTATGCTTAGAGAACCCTAGAAAAGCAACAAAAAAATTACTTGAAAGAGTTAGCAACTGAACAAATTTAGAAGACACAAATCAGTAGCATTTTTATATGCCACTAAGAAAACAACAGCAAGAGATAGAAAGAAATCCCATTTAAAATAATTGTGGAGTGTGGACAGAGTCAAGATGGTGGCATGAAGACTGAAATTACCAAAAGCTCTAAATAGCTTAGAGAATGCTCTAAATAGCTTACAATTATGATTCTAGCCAAACTCTAAAGTGGCAGAACCCACAGAAAGATCAAGTGAAACAATTTTCCAGCCCAAGGTAATTTGGAAGATCCAAGGGAAAGCTTCATTCCACCAAGGTTTTTAAGGGGCCACACAGCAATGCTGAACCAGAATGAGCTCCAACCTTCCAAGAATAGCCTGAGGACAACTGGGTATGCTCCTGGGTTCATCTTCCACCCCAGGAATAACTAAGGACAACTTGGAAGGTCAATGGGAAAATTCTGCCTGAGTAAGTGTGGAGCCCAGTGCAGGTCAAGTCTCAACGCAGACCTGGAAATGGAAGCAGGTCTTCAGTTCCCCAGCTGGAAGCCACATAGCAGATGCTTCCAGAATGCTCAGCCCACAGATGACAAAAGTGTGGGGAAGATTGTCAAGGTCCCTCTGCTTCTTCTGGGATAGATGTCTGTTGATTTGTTCATATTTAGACTCTGGTCTCAGTCTGGGTTCCCAACTGCCATAGTGGAACAGGGGTTCTCCTCACAACTCCAAGGAAGATCATCCACAGACCAGAGCACAGGTCAAGAGAGCAGTCAGAGCCTTTTATAAGACATTGAAGGAATTGAGGTCCATGGGAGGGTACCCCCAAAACACTCAAAAGGTTGGGAAACACATTTAAACCAGATCATAGGCTGGATAAATGAATATGCAGAAAAAAAAAAGAATCTGACCATAGATAATTACTTGGGCCGCATGGAGGATCAAAACACACATTCAGAAGATGATAAAGTCAAAGCTTCTTGTATCCAAAGCTTCCAAAAATATAGGCATTGGTCTCAGGCTATGGAGGATCTCAAAAATGATTTTGAAAATCAAGTAAGTGAAGTAGAAGAAGAATTGAGAAGAGAAATTAGAATGATGCAGTAAAATCATGAAAACCAAGTCAGCTGCTTGGTGAAGAAGATACAAAAAAGTCCCAAAAAAAGCATCATGTGAAAAAACAGTTTAGATTAATTGGAAAAAAGGTCAAAAGGAGATAAGAAATGTCTATGAAGAAAACAACTCCTGCAAATGTAGAATGGAGCTAAGGGAAGCTGATGTCATTGTGAGAAACCAAGAAACAATAAAACAAAACCAAAATAATGAAAAACTAAAAGAAAATGTAAAATATCTCACTGGAAAAACAATTGACCTGGAATACAGATACAGGAGAGATTATTTAAAAATCACTGTGCTACATGAAGGCATGACAAGGAAAAATCTAGACTTCATTTTTAAAGAAATGAAAATTGCCCTGATATCCTAGAAGAAGAAGGTAAAATACAAATTGAATAAATCCATTAATCAGATCATGAATGAGATCCTCTACCCTCCCCGCAAAAATCCCAGGAATGCTACAACCAGATTCTAGAACTCCCAAGTCAAAGAGAAAATATTACAAGTAGCCAGAAAGAAACAATTTAAATAGCATGGTGCAACAGTCAAAATTACACAGGATTTAGTAGTGTCTATATTAAGGGATCATAGGGCTTGAATATGAAATTCTGAAAGGCAAAAGAGCTTGGATTATAACTAATAATCAGCTACCCAGAAAAACTGAACATCCTCTTTCAGAAAAAAGATGGGCATTTAATGAAAAAGGAGAATTTCTAACCTTCCTGGTGAAAATGACCAGAGCTGAAAAGAAAGTTTGATTTCCAAGAACAGGACTAAGAAAGGTGGACAGAAAGGGCAAATTATGAGGGATTTAATGATGTTGAACTACTTATATTCCTGAATGGGAAGATGAAAGTGATAACTTATATGAACCTTCTCACTTATTAGAGCATTTTGAAGGATACATAGACAAGGCACAGGAAAGAGTTTAATATGAAAGTGTAACATATTATAAAGATGGAGTCAATGGGCAAAAAAAGGAATTTACTTGGAGACAGGAAAAGGAAAGATAGATTGAGCTAAGATATTTCACATAAAAAGGTAGGAAAAAGTTTTTTGCAATGGAATGGAAAGAGGAGGAATGAATGAGCCTTCATTCTTGTTGGAAATAGCTCAGAGGAAGTAACATACATACTCAATAGGGTATAGAAATTGATCTTAGCTAGAGACAACAAAGAGGAAGGAATGGGAGAAAAAGGATAGGGGGATAGGAGGGGGGTTGTAGGTGATAGGAGAGGGAAAAGCATGGGAGAATGTAGTCAGATACAACACAGTTTTGATTTTTTTTTTGAAAGGTGGTTGGAATTGAGTAGCTTGCCAGGTCACATGCCTGGGTGGTTGTTGTGTGTCTAAGGCAGAATTTAGGCTCAGGTCCTCCTGGCTCCAAGGCCAGTGCTCTGTCTGCTACACCACTTGTCTGCCCTACAGCATACTTTTGAGGAGGGACAAAGTGAAAGAAGAGAAAAAAGAGAATAAATGGTAATGAGGAAGAAGAAATGGAAGGAAATACAGCTACTAATAGCAACTGTGGGGGAAAGTATTGAAACATATTCTCTGAGAGACTAATGATAAAAAATACAATCTATTCCAGAAGAGCTGATGTTATCTGAACACGGACTAAAGTACAAATTTCTTCTTCTTTTCTCTCACTTTATTTTTAGTGAGGTTTCTCTTTCTTTTTGGAGGGAGGGGGATTATGTTTACTTTTACGAGATTACAAGTAATCTGTAATTATAAGTAATCTGTAAATTAATTAATTTTTTAAAAAGAGGAATGGAACAAACAAAAAATAACTGAAGGCAGCATAAAAGATTTGGGAATATACCCCCCAAGACAAACCCAGAAACTATTTGAACAAAATTACAAAACACTTTTCACACAAATAAAGTCAGATCTAAACAACTGACAAAAATGTCAATTTTTCATAGAGCAAGTTAATATTATAAAAATGACTACTCTACCTAAATTAAATCACTTTTCTAGTGCCATACATACTAAACAAACTTCCAAAAATTGTTTTACAGAACTAGCAAAAAAAGGAATAAAATTCATCTTGAGAATCAAAAGGTCAAGAATATCAAAAAAAATGCAAAGGAAAGTGGCCTAGCTGTACCAGAGCTAAACCTCTATTATAAAGTGGTAGTCATCAAAACTGGCTGGTACTGGCTAAGATAAAATGTAGTGGATCAGTGGAATGAAGTAGGTCCAAATAAAGCAGTAGTAGATAATGATGGTAATCTACTATTTGATAAACCTGACACTAAGAACACACTATTTGACAAAATGTGCTGGGAATATTGGAAAACAGAATGGCAAAGCAAGACATAGACCCACATCTCACACCCTATACTAAGATAATGTTGAAATGGGTACAGGATTTAAACAATGGGTGATACCATAAGCCAATTAGGAGAACAAGGAATAGATCTATGGAATAGGGAGAAGGAAATGCAGAAAGTGTCAAACAATTTTCACAGCTATATAAACACAATTATTTATGAAACACTTCACAGAAATAAAGTCAGATCATTCTGCTAAGAGATTCATTTCTAAAATATCTAGAGAACTGAGTCAAATTTATAAAAATACAAGTCATTCTCCAATTGATAAATGGTCAAAGAATAAGAACAGAAAGTTTTGAGTTGAAGAAATTAAAACTATCTAGTCATGGAAAAAATGCTACAAATCATTACTTAATACAGAAATGCAAATTAAAACAACTTTTAAGTACCACCCAATATCTATCAGATTGGCTAAAATGTATAAAAAAAGGAAAATGATCAATGTTAGAGAGGATGTGGGAACACCGGGATACTAATGCCTTGTTGGTGGAGTTGTGAAGTGATCCAGCCATTCTAGAAAGGAATTTCTAACCATGCCCAAAGAACAACAAAATTATAAACTTTGGTAGAGAAATGGCTAGTTTTATTTGCCAAAGAGATCATTAAAATAAAGGGAAAAGACTTACACATTCAAAAAATATTTGTAGTGACTCTTTTTGGTAGAGGGTATATACATCAATTGGGGAATGACTGAATAAGCTTTGAAATATGAACGTTATGGAATACTATTATTGTGTAAGAAATCATGAGCAGAAGGACTTGGTAAAAGTCTGGAAATGAACTGATGATGAGTGAAGTAAACAGAACAAGGAGAACAATGTACACACTAAAAATAACATAAATTGATCAACTTTGATGAATGAAACTCAATTTTCTTGCAATCTCAATGGGGTAGGTATAGGGGAAAGAAGTAATTCAAAACTCAAAATCTGAAAAATGAATGTTAATTTGTTTACATGTAATTGAAAATAAAATACTGATTAAAAAATAAGTGTAACTAGAGTCGAAGGACCTGAATACAATCTCTACATGTTAACTGTTGTGGTTTTGATCAAGATCTTTGATCATACTCTCTTGTCTTACTTTTCTCATCTGTAAAATAGACACAATGCTGCATGAGTGTGTTAAAGACAGAATGTGATAATATGTGCAAAATACTTTGTAACGATAAATAACTGTGCAAATGGAACTTGTTATTTAATAATTTAAACTCTCAAAGTGGAAATTATAAAAAAAAACAATTTAGCAGGTGGCTAGGTGGCTCAGTGGATGGAACATCCGCCCTGGAGTCAGGAGTACCTGAGTTTGGATCTAGCCTCAGACACTTAATAATCACATATCTGTGTGGCCTTGGGCAAGCCACTTAACCCCATTGCCTTGCCAAACCAAAAAAAAACAAAACTAAAAAAAGAAAGTAAAACAGTTTAATGGATATTTCTCTAAAGGAAACTGAATAAGATTTTGAGATTATTGTCAGTGGGCTCCCATTCTACTACTAAGTATTTAGCACAGCTAGGTTACATGGTGGCTAGAGCACTGGCCCTAGAGTCAAGAGGATCTTTGTTCAAATTTAGCTACAGAATGACATTTATTTGCTGTGTGAACTTGGGCAAGTCACTTAATCCTGTTTTCCATCCAAGGCCATCTGATCATCTTAATTCAAATATGATCACTGTACCAGATGTCTCCAGAGGGAAAAAAGAGGCTAGTGACTTAGCACAGTAGCCCCTCACTCAAAGTCAATTCACATGCATTTCATGGCTTCATGTTCTTAATGTCCTGGTATTCTTCAAGAACTAAGGGCAGAGAGGGGCACTTAGGTGACACAGCAGATAGAGCACTGGCTATGGAGTCAGAAGGACCTGAGTTCAAATCTGAACTCAGACACATAGTAAAAGCTAATTGTCTGACCTTGGGCGAATCGCTTAACCCCATTGCCTTAAATAAAAAATAAAAATAAAAAAAAGAACTGACAGACAACAACAGTATATTTGCAAAGTTCTTTTATTCTTTTTATTATATCTTTTATTCTTTTATTATACACACACACACACACAGTCTCATTAAATTCTCTCAATTACTCTGTTAGGTAACTGAATAGATATGATTTATCATCACCATATGAGAAAACTGAGTCTCAGATATGTTTCATGATCCAAAGTTAGATAGTTACTTGGGAATAAAGTCAACTTCAGAGTCCAAGCTTTCACTTTTGAATGGTTCTTATGGGTTAAAATTCTCACTCACTTTTGTTTTTTCATAAAGTTCAATTTTGACTTTTATTCAGTTTCTATTCACCTTTGAGAACAAAAAGATCAAATTGCATCACACTTTCACATGGAAGTTCTTCAGACTCTTGGAAAAAAAGGCACTATGCTCTCCATCTTTTCTAGGCTCTGTTCTATGAGCTAGGTAATGGAGGTATTATTAATCCTCTTTTTTTTCCCTAATGAGACTGAATGAGATCAAATGGTTTATTCAATGTTCCATAACAAACAAGCATTGAAAGGGAAACTCTAATCTCCACTAAATCAACTGTTCATTTTACTCTTTACAGTCTTATTCCCTACTATACCCTGGTACATCCAAATAGACCTATATTAAAAGTTAATCAGTTGTTAAAAATGAGAAGGCCCTTGAATATGACAGAATCTCACAGTTAAAATGTAATTATCTAATCTAACCAAAACCTGAGCAATCATCCCTTCTTCAATATCACCAATAATTTGGGCACTCATCCTCCTCTCAAAAGTCTCAAAAAATTTTAACAAGGAAAACCATCAACTCTACATTCTCCTCACATTTTATCTTATTTTAAATTTTCATTTAATTTTTAATGAACAAGTACTTATTTTTCTCCCTCCCACCCCTTCACTTAAAACAAACCCATAATGAATATTCAGTCAAGCAAAATAAATTCTTATGTCAGTCATGTCTAAAATTGCATGTTTCAGTCCACATTTGCTATCACTCAATTCACAGGCAGAATAAATATAACGTACATCACCATCTGTACTTTGAAATTATGGTTGATCATTATGTGGGTCAAAGTTCTTAGGTCCTTGAAAGTTGTTTGTACAGGGCTATGTTTTTCCTCATAGCTTTTCTCATTTTACTCTGTATTAGTTCATATAGATCTTCACAGATTTTTCCAAAACCAATCCTTTTATCACTTCTAATAACATATAATATTCTATTAAATTCATACGTCATGCATTTTTGTTCATACATTCTCCAGTTAATAGTTATTTCACCTTAGTTTCCAATTTTTGTTGTTGCAGCTATAAATAAGTCACTAGAAAATTTGCCTTTTCCCCCTCTTTCTCTGAGCAATTTGAGCTGTAATCTTAACAGTAGTATTTCTTGATCATGGATACTCTAGTCACTTTCTTTTTTGGCATGATTCCAAATTACTTTCCAAAATGGATGCACAGTTCAAAAGTCCTCTAACAGTGCATTAATTTGATGAATTTCCCACAATTCCTCCAATGTTTTCCTTTATCTTTTTCCTTTGGTCAAATTTGACAATCTGATGGGTGGAAAGTTGAACACCAGAGCTGATGTAATTTATACCTCTCTACTCATGATTTTTTTCCTAGTAGGTTTAAGTCACCAACTGTAGTCTGAATCCCTTCTTTTTAAAATTGACTTCATCCATTGATCATTTATAATAAGAGGAAATCCTTTAATTTCAGAGAAGAGTTCCCAAAGTTTCAATATAGTACTCTGTTGGTGGTTAAGTCAGAGTCTTATCAACTACCATTTAAAACATACTCTAGGGATTGTCTGTATCTTCCTACAGTGTGATATTAATGCAGGACCAGGAGAGTACTTTTCAGATATCTTTGGTAGTCTATTCCTGAGTTCTGCTGATCCTAATGCTACTAAAACCACTGAGAAAGTCTCAATGTATATGTAGATTGAAGTACAAAGGATCTGGCAGAGAGATTAAGTGATGCTAAAGTCCCTGAGATTAATTCCCTGGAATAACTGGGAAATATGGAAGTGATGGAGTCCAAGACATTTTAGAGGTTGTTGTTTTTTTTTTTTTTGCCTCCTTTACAGCCAGTTGGAAACACTGGTTTACCATAGTGTCCAGTTCATGGCAAGACATATTAAATTTATTTAGCATTTCTTGTATATTAAATGCTACTGAATGTCCTGAAGGAGTATATAAAATTTAGTTGCAACCTAAACTCTGAACTCTTGAAGCTAACATTCTAATAGGGGAAGAAAAAGAGGGACAAGTAACAACAATCCAAAATAATATATTCTATGCTTATTAAAAGGACACCATGATGTAATATAGAATCTGACATAAATGGCTATTATTGATCAGTGAATTCTTGATTTGAATTGTTAGATAACACTGAATAATACAGAGGAGGAGAGATGAGGGGAAAATATACATGGGGTATGGAGGAAGGGAAGAGAGTGAGAAAATAGAGGAGATATGGTTTTTAGAATTATTTGCATTCTGTTAGACATTAGGTTGATTAATAGGTATAAAATACAAATAGATATGACACTCTGTAACTTCAAGGATCTTATATTTTAAGATTTTATTTTAGGAGGAGGAGACAAAATATAAAAGGAGTCCTGGAAAGAGAGGATGAGGGAGGAGTTAGAAACCTTTCCAGGAAAGAGTGAGCTCATGGAGAAGTACATCAGTTTGGAGAGCTAGTTGAGCTGGAAGTGAAGGGAACTTTCTGGGTAGGATTTTCAATAAATGGTAAATTTGTTCCAAGCCTGAGGATAGTGTATCTCATAGGGGGCAAAGAGGATAGTGGTTAGATGGAGCAGACTGGCAAATGAGACAGGAGGTTCAACCTGAGAATCATCCTTTATTCTTTGGACATAGGAAAGAATTACCTTTACTTGCTTTCCTTAATCACAACCAAGTGGAATTAGAAGTGGGTATTTTATACCCTGCCAGCATTTTCCTGAAGGGTATATAAGTGACTTTGGAAAAGGTCCAGGGAATCCCTTCCATCTTCCATTCAAGAGTTTTTTGGGTTACAAATCTTGCCTGGTCAGCTTTTTTCATTTACTTCTGACCTGAATGACACCTAAGGTTGCATTCTTTGGACTAGGAGTTTTCATGAATACAATTTCACAGTCTGCCTTAAATTCTCCCTGAAAAAAGTGAAGGTCTCAGTACTGACCATCCTTTATTGAGTTTAGAATTATCCACAGTCTCCAAATCCAAGGAAAATGGAGATCCAGCTGCAATCCATTTACTCTGAAGTCCAGGTCAAGAACAAAGGACTTTTCAAGGCATTACATATGTGTCAACTCTGCCTGGGCCTGGGTCAGATGTTGAACTTTAAAGTTTGGTAAAACAACAACAACAAAATTCAGTTTCATGATCAGTGTTCTCTTACATTTTAGACTTTACTTCAAGGGAATAATACCCAGGAGAGCTTTCCTTCTCCCTTGTCACACCTACTCCCTTTTTAACCCCATAACTCTTTCCAGTTAATTTCTTCAGGCAACAAGATGTTAGACCATGTGCAATAGAAGAGTCTTCTTGGTTAGAGGATTCTCTGAAGGGTTGTATCCTGACATTCTGGTAAACCTTTCTTTGAAAAGAGATGCCAAATGAGACATCACAAATGATTCGGGTGATATTTTATAAAGGATAGATAGATAGATGGACAGATAGATAGATAGATAGATAGATAGATAGATAGATAGATAGATGGACAGATAGATAGATAGATAGATCTAGAGATAGATAGAGATAGAGATAGAGATGATATAGAGATAGAGATAGAGATAGAGATACAGACACAGATACAGATATAGACATAGATATAGATGATATAGATACACACACATATATGACATCTCCCTCAGGAGGCACTAGGAGCATAGTATGATGGGGACCATATTTAAACCAATTGTCATTCATGTCATTCAGTTGTTTCAGTACATTTGACTTTTTGTGACACTATTTCAGATTATTTTGACAGAGATTCCAGAGTGGTTTGCCATTTCCTTCTCCAGTAGATTAAGACAAACAAAGCAAAAGTGACTCACCCACAATCATGTCACTAGAAAGTGTTTGAGGCTTGATTTTAGCTCATCTTTCTGATTCTAGGCCCAAGGTCCTAAACACTGTCCAACCTAGTTGCCTCCTAATAAGCTCCCAAGTATTCCCACTTTTTCATCTTTCTTTTGTGTGTTCTTTCCTTCTGTTAGATTGCTAACTCTTTGAAGGCAACTCTTTATTTTCTTCTATGTTTGTAGCCCCAGAACTTAGCACAGTGCCTAATACTTAATTCATAAATGTTTATTGATTGATATACATTCACACAGAATTAAATGTGCCTGGAGCAACTCAGTGGCACAGTAGATAGAGCACCAGCCCTGTAGTCAGGACGACCTGAGTTCAAATCTGGCCTCAGACACTTAATAATTACCTTAGCTGTATGATCTTGGGCAACCCTTAACCCCACTGCCTTAACAAATAAAGGAACTGAAACCACAAAAAAAAATTAAATGTGCCTAAGTAGGTTCAAATGGACTCATAGTGTGGATGGAAGAACATCAGTTTGAATTAAAAGAGTTAGTGTTGGAATCCAGACTATGATTCTAAATATCTGGATGACCTTAGACCACCTCTTACAGTCTTGAGTTCCTAAATTTTATTTATTTATTTTTTGATTTTAGCAAGGCTATGGGGTTTAGTGACTTGCCTAAGGTCACACAGCTAGATAATTATTAAGTGTCTGAAAAGCCATATTTGAACTCAGGTCCTTCTGACTTCAGGGTCAGTACTCCATCCACTGTGCCACCTAGATGCCCAGATTTTCTTACTTTTAAAGTGAGATTGTTAGACATTTTATTCTAACAATAAATTTGTGAAATATGATATTTAATTTTTTGAAAAATGTGTATTTCCAATTTATATTTCAGAAGACTTTTTAAAAATGAGAATCTTGCTTTAATAACAATTGACTTAAATATGCTCCCCATTGTACCCTGCTCCTCATAGCTCCTGAGATAGTTTTTGATATAAGAGAAATGGGTTTTTGGAGACACAAATGAATTTTCAGGAATTTGACAAGAATTCAGGGAATTTCCTAACTTCAAATCAGATAGTTTCTGGGATTAAGAATTTCAGTTAAATCTTAATTGTACTGTTGGAATTACTCTGAAATTCTAGGTGCTTGTAAATAATCTCTTTTTTCTTTCAAGAATAATAGTCTATATATTCAATTCATTTTATCTTACTTAGCATCTACAAGGATATAGATCCCAAGTTTTTCACTAGGAAAGGCAAATAAGGATTATTTGTTTTCTAAAATAACTTTCCATTGAGTGGAGAATCAGTGTATAGAGTTCTAAAGTGAACTATGTCATTAATATTATGGCCTTGTTCAAATCAATGGATTTGCTTAGACATCAATTTTCTCATCTATAAAAATAAAAGCTTCAAACTAAATGATCACTAGTATCCTAACAGTTCTAACTTACTATCTTACAATTGACAGACCCAAATTCTGGAAACTTTGCTGTCTAAGGTTTTTTCCCAGTTCCAATTTATTATCTTATGACCTTCCTAAAACTAAATAACATTTTATAATCTCAAAAGGTCTTTACAGCTCTTGAGTTTTTTGTGAAAACAAAAGATTTATAAGGAACTGGATAATTTATCACAGGAAGTCATTTCTCATTCAAAAGCACACATATGGAAAGGTTGATGATTTCATTAATTTAATACAATAGAGATCTAAAATGTATGCTCACTAGTTCTCTGCATTATGAATGCCACCGGACAGGTAACACACACACACACACACACACACACACACACACACACACACACACACACACACACACACATTCTGATTCTCTGTTTCTCTGATTCCCTGATTCATTCTCTCTCTCTCTCTCTCTCTCTCTCTCTCTCTCTCTCTCTCTCTCTCTCTCTCTCTCTCCTCTGTTTCTTGCCTTTCTGTCTCTGTTTCTCTTTTTTTCTTTCTCTGTCTTTTTTTTTTCTCTCCCCCCCTCTCCCCTTCTATAGCTACTGAAGCCAGCACCACCCACATTTCAATAGGAGTGCGAATCTAGCTCATTATTGAGTTGTTAGAAAACAAACTTTATATGCCACTTACTTGGTTCTGGCTTAGGTACAGTTCTTCTCTGAACCTGGAACTCAAGGAATTTTTGGAAGGGAACCTATAGGGGGAAAGTGCTTTTGTCACAGGAAATTAAATATAGTCAATCCTAACTATTTCCTTTTTGACAGGAAGTCTAATTTAAAGTCTTTAACTCTAGGACCACATTTGTCTTAAAATACCAGTTAGAAATTAGCTGAAAATTCTTAGCACCATATAAAATAAATTAGTGGAATGCCTTCCTCTGCTTATCCTGTACGAAGTACAATGTTCAATAAACTAGATATGATATTAAATAATCATGTTCCCTGGCAGTTAAGTACAGGTTTCAGTCTTCCTACCCAAGGATATCAATCCACACCATTCCTACTCTCTTTAAATCTTCCCCCTCTTCCAACAGCAACAGAAGTGGAAAGGATGTAGAATGGTGACTGACATGGTCCATAACCTCAGTTTATGAGGCTTTTTGTTAACCAGTGTCTATATTTCATCTTTGTTGGGAACAAGGAAGCTAATTTGGTGTGAAAATAATTTCCCATGACTGCTCTCTTTGCCAGGGTGGGTGCCAGTAATCAGAAGGAAACAGCTTTGTTTCCTATGTCAATAGTCTCCCTTTCCTTCCATTTAAGGCCTTCTATAATCTGGCTCCAAACTGACTTTCCTGCTTCGTTTCAATTACTCCCTTTTACTGACTTGACCTTCAAGACAAACTGGTCATCTCACTGTCCTCCATAATGTGGTGCTCTCTAGGATCTATATGAGTAATTGATATTGAAGGTTCAATGCTCCATCCACAGAATGAACTCTCTGTAAATTTCTACCCGTGGAAACCCTTCTCTTGTTTTTTTTCCTTCAAATTTTATTTATTTATCTTTTGAAACAATATGCCCATGAATATTTTTAAGTTACAAAATTTCCTTCCACTCTCCCTTCCCACTTCCCTCCCCTCAGCAGCAGACAGGCAGGTTAGCATTTTATATACATATTATTGATAAACATGTTTACAGATTAGTCATTTTCAGTATAAGCAATTAGAATTAAGGGAAAGAGTTATATAAGAGATAATTTTATAAAATGTTCATCAGATTCAGAAGGGTTGTTTTTTGGTCTGTTTTGTTTTTCTACTTCTGGATGGGGATAACATTATCCATAGCCAGTAGCTCTCTGAACTGTTGAGAGGAGCTGCTTCCATCAAGGATGATCATCTCATAATGTTCTTTGTAATATCTACTCCCTTTGCATCAGATCCTGTTAGTCATTCCATGCCTCTCTAGAGTTTGATCATTTATGATTTCTTATAGAAGGATAATATTCCTTAGTATTCACGTACCATGAGTTGTTTAGCCATTCCTCAATTGATAAGCATCCCCTAAATTTCCAATTCTTTGCCGCTACCAAAGAGCTGCTATGATTATTTTTGGAATATATGACATTTTTCCAATTTTTATGATTTCTCCTAAATATAGACCTAGAATTCAAATTACTGGGTCAAATGGAATGAATATTTTTATTGCTCTTTGTGCTTAGTTCCATATTGCTCTCCAGAATGGTTGGATCCAATTCACAACTCCACCAGCAAGCATCAAAGTCCCAATCCTCCCACAACCTCTCCAACATTCATCATTTTCTCTTTTTGCTCCTCTTGGTAAAAAAAAAAAAAAAAACCCTCACTTCTTTAAAGGATCAACTTAAGTGCTACTTCTTTCATAAAGCTTTTCTTTAATCATTTTAAATTAATATATGGTTTATACAGGCACTGTGCTAAGTATTGGAAATACAAAGACAAAGGTAAAATAGCCTCTGTATTCAAAGAATTTATTATGAGGAACACTAGCATGTATAAAAATTATATATGCATGAAAGGAAACAGGATTTCTTTAGTGCATTGACTATAAGCAGATTACGGACATAAATTCTCAGTTCTAAAATCATCTTGAACCTTGTCATAATTCGTTATCGATATCCCTGTAACTATTTGCTTCTATTAGACTGTCAGATATACCTATATAATGTAGTGAATAGAGTACTGGACTGAAAATCAGGAAGCTCTGAGTTCAAAATCAGTTCTGGACACTTAGTAACTGTGTAATTCTTGACAAGTTATTTAATGTCTATCTGTCTCAATTTGCTCAGCTCAAAAAAGGGGATAATAGCAATATTTACTTGCTCATATGAATTAAATCTTTTAAAGCACTTAGTAAAACTTAAAGCACTATATAAATATAATCATCATTATCAACATTATAAATCTATGTTAAGGGCCAACACAGTAATAAGTATTTATACATAATTTCCTACTGAAATATCATAAGCGAATTAGGAGAAAAAAGGATTAATTTACCTGTCATATCTATTGAAAAGGGAGTAGCTTATGACTAAAGGGATAGAAAACCAAAAAAATGTAAAATTTCTGAATTACATTAAATCAAAAAACATTTACACAAATAAAACTAATGCAACCAAGATTAAAAGGAGGGCAGTAAGTTGATAAATAATTTTTATAACTAGTGTTTCTGATAAAGGATTCATTTCTAAAATATATATTGAAAACTAAGTCAAATTCATAAGAATACAAGACATTCCCCAATTGATAAATGGTCAAAGGATAGGAAAAGATAATTCTCAAATGAAGAAATTTATTAAATTAAAATTAAAAATTAATTTAATTTAATTTAAAAAAATCTATAGTCATATAAAAATGCTCTGGATCATTATTGATTTGAGAAATGCAAATTAAAACAAATCTGAGGTACCTCACACCTCTTATATTGGTCAATATGGCTGAAAAGGAAAATGATCTATGTTGGAGGGCATATGTGAAAATTGGGTCATTAATGCATTGTTGGTGGAGGTGAGAACTTACCCACCCTTTCTGGAGAGCAATTTGGAATTATGCTCAAAGGGCAATAAAACTGTGTACACCCTTTGATCAATAACACCACTATTAAGTTTTTATCCCAAAGAGATCACAAAAAAGTGGAAAAAAACTCACATGCACAAAAATATTTATAGCAGCTCCAAGATGTCCATCATTTGGGGATTGGTTGAACAAAATGTGGTATATGAATATGATTGAACACTTCAGAATATTATGAAAAGACTTTCTTGAATTGATGCAAAGTGAAGTGAGAAGAACTAGAAGAACATCATACACATTATCAGCAACATTGGGTGATGATAAATGATGATGGACTTGCACACTTTAGCAGTATGATAATTAAAGACATTTCTAAAAGATATGAGAGAAAATACTATACATATCCAGAGAAAGAACTTGGGAGTTTAAATGTAGACCAAAACTTACTATCTTCAATTTTTAAGAGTTGTCTTATGTATTTTATTCTCACTCATTTTTTTTTCTGTTTGGCATTGATTCTTCTTTCTCAAAATGAAAAATATGGATCTATTTTTACTATGATTATCCATATATTATAGCTTACTTTAGAGATGTAAAACTGAAAACCTTGCAAAAATAATTGTATTTGGCAAAATAAATAAAATATTTAATAATAATTTTTTAAAAAATTTCTTACAGAAATTTTTGAAATGAGGGTCTCTTTAGAAATGTAATCAAGAGTCATAGATTTTGAGCTGATAATCTTAGAGACTAATCCATTTAACTCACTATTTTGTAGATGAGGAAACTGAGGTTCAAAAAAGATCATAATATATATTATTTATATATAATATATTACATATATATATATGTATATATAAGAAACTGGGTAGATCAATGTTTAGAATGCTTGAGCTGATGCATCTGACCTCAGATGCAAGTTGTAAAAATCTGGATAAGTCAGTTAATTGCTATTTGATTTAATTTTCTTATCTATAAAATGGGGATAAAAATAGCACCTATCTCCCAGAGTTGAAATTTCAAAAACCACAAACCTCTTATCAAAACTATAAAGTTCTTATCACAGTATCTGGCACAGAGGAGACATTTTGGAATCTTGAGTCAGCTATGAGGTACAGCATATTGAACATTGGACCTGGAAGATCCAAGTTCAAATCTGCTTCAATGACTTCATAGTTATATAATCTTGGGGAAGATACAACCATATCTGAAAATACATATAGTAGTATCACTTACCTCCCAGATTTTTGAGAGGATAAAATGGGATTATATTTGTAAATCATTTTGCAAATCTTATATATCTATATAATCTGCAGGTTTATTATAACGGTTCAGGAACATATGTTCCCGAATATGCATTTGTCATGGAAAAACAAATCTCTGAATTTTGATTGAGAGTCTGGGTTTGAATGTTGACTCTTTGATTGATGCTTGGCTAATCATCTTTAGGTCACATTTTTTTCTCATTTATCAAATAAAGGAATTATAACATCACAGTTGGCAAGAACTTTGGAAGTTATATAATTCATTTTTATTACAGATTAGGAAACTGACACTTAGAATGGTTTTTATCATCCAAAATTACTTTGTTAGAAAGTAAAATAATCAGAGATTCAAACCCATGGCCTCAATACTAAATCCAGTTCTTCTTTCACTATTCATATTTGGTGGCATTGAATTTGCTATATTGTTCCTATGAAGATTAAATTCTGATTAAGATTACTTGATTTTATAGACACACACACAAACACACACACACACACACACACACACACACACACACACACACACACACGAATTTGATCCAGTGCCTACAAAAATAGCTTTATTAAGAGATCTGCTCATCACATTCTTTGTGATGGAATCCTTCCCTTAAGCAAATTAGGATTGGGGTGGGGCACAGAAAACTACTAAGCCAGTAACCAAGGAGAAATTTTTGGAAGTCTACTCAGAGGATTTACACAAAAGATTACTGAGAATCAATGATTTGAATGATCTTCAAACTGATAACTAACAATATATGTGTGCATGTGTTTTAATAAAAGCATTGAGAATGACAAACAACATACTGATATAGTCAAGGAGAAATATAACTGTGTTTATGTGGATTCAATTGTTTCAAATAAATAACTTGACTGTTGTTTAAATATGTTCTCATCAGGTTGGATGATAAAGTTTGAGAAAGAAATGAATATATATTTAAAAATGGAAGTCACAGTTTAATCCAGGAGCTACAACCAGCATAGGGGAATAGAGAAATGTATTCTTTGAAATTTCTATATTCTTACCCTCATGATGTTGATTAGAGAAGTCCTTTGCAAATCCCAGGGCTCAGCTAGGATCACCAGAGATTATTATTTCATGTTGATTTAGGGCAAAGAAAATAAAACCCTAAATTCTTTTAAAACTGATTATCCTAATTTTATACTACCCACAAACCCATCTCCTCTCTGTCCTACACTCATTGTATTTCTCATTACTACTTCCAACAAAGAAAAGTTAATAAAATGGTTGTTGTTGTAGTTCAATTGTTTTGGACTCTTCAGGAATTCTAGAACATAGCATACCAATACTATCTATGGAGTTTTCTTGGTAAAGAAACTGAAGTGGTTTTCTTCAGTGTATTAGGGCAAATAGAGGTGAAGTGACTTGCCCAGGGTCACATAGCTAGTGATCTGAGTCTTTCTGAATCAACATCTAGTCCTTTAGGCACTGAGACCTAACTGCCTCCTAATAAAATGTTAGATATTCTTAATATTCATAGAATCTTTGAATCATGAATGGTCAGAGATGATGATTTACCTAGAGATTATCTGGATCTTACAGGTCAGAAGAAAAGGCCAAGAAAAGTAAAGGGAATAGTTCAAAATTATATAGGCATAGAGCCAAGACTTGAAACTCAGTTCTTACTCATAGCTCATGACTTTTTTTATTACAATGGAAGGAAATCATTTCCTATTCTTTAATGGTTCTATTGGAAAAAAAAACTCATTAGAAAAGGAGTTTGATACTTTCTTCTCTGAAAATATGATGGGGATCTATTGCTCATTGAAAATTTTCCTTTTTCAATTTGGAAAATTGACAATTGGGTGAATCTAGCTGTTTAAATAAGAGTTTTCTATTTATTATCTAGGGATGGGAGCAACAGTGGAGATAAAATGAGAACATTCTTTCTCCCTCTTCCTGAACGTGCCTCCTGCCAACATTAAAATACAAGCCAAAAAGCAACCTCTTGAGGCTGGAAAGAGTTTGATTGCATTTTTTAAGGGGACTACAGGGTGGGAGGCATTTTTTAATTGCTTTCCATTTTCACACGCCTCTGCAATCCGGCTGCCAGGGGAAAAGAAGAGGAAATGTTAAAGGACCAAGAGAAAGACTGTTCTCATGGTGGAGCCAGCAGAGAATGAGGCAGGAAGAGCCAAAAACATTCACTTCCCAAACCCCTGAAGCCTGAAGTTTCCCCAGCTCTGTTGTCAGATGTGAGGAGGTTGAATCACTGGGCATCTTTTCTCAATTGAAGAATGACTTCTTTCTTTGAAATCACTGAAGACTAAGAAGGGACTCAGATAATAGTGTGTTCTCTTGAAGTCCCATTCAGTAACATATGGCACTGTGGTCACAATTGGCCTTTGAGGGAATGAACTTCAAGAAATCTACTTCCTTTCACTATTTTCTTTAAATGTACCTTCAAGGTTGTCCTCCTCCAACTCTAGCTCTATAGAATTAGATGCCTCAAATTAAAAGAACATTAAGATATTAGGGTCCCTTTGCCTCCCTGATATCCCTTATCTTTACTTCTCACAATCAGTGACATAATTGGATTGGAATAGTGGAAAGATCAGTGATTTAGAATCAGAGTATGGTCTTTAATTTCAAGTTCTGTTATGATCCTCCTTGAATATCATCTGTAAAATAAAAGGATTAGTAAATATTCAAGAATCCTCTCAGTTGTAAAAATTATCTTATAGTGATAGTTCCCAGACAGATGAGTCTGGTCCTAATCCTGTGAAAGTTTTCCATTTCCCTTGTATCCAAAAGAAATTTGAAGGAAGATTAAATTTATTTGTCATGTTTCTCTCCTACTCTACATGTTAAAACCTCAAATTTTACTAAGGTTTTATAGTCTCTAATGAAGACATGAATTTTATTTATATTATCCTCAATACAATCCTCTACTATCTTCTCTAGCAGCTTTTATTCCCTCAATTAGCTACTTTATAAATCTAATCTTTAATTTCTACTCATCTGCTCCTTCCCTTCTGCCTATAAATGTGCACAAATAAACAAAACAAAAGCAAACCATAACAAAAATGTTCTTATCCCCACTATTTCTTTAAACTCTTATTACATATGTTTTCTCCATAATCACAGTGAAATTTCTGGAAAAAAAAGTTATCTATTTTTTTTTAACATTTCTTGCCCTCTTATTTTATTACTGACTTCCTAACTCATCACTGAAAATCATTTTCTCCAAAGTTCCTAATGTTCTCTTAATTTCCAAATCCAAATGACCTTATCTTGAGCCTCATTCTATTGCCTTGATACAATCTTTTATTTGATGACTTTATTTGCTCTGATGGTTTATCCTTTATCCTATCTAGGCAAATGACTCCCAGATCTACTTATATTTTCTGAGCTCCTGCCCTAAATCAACAAATGTTTATTAAGCTTTTTTGAACTTGATGTCCCTGCAGGCATCTCAAACTGAACATGCCCAAACCAGAAACCATTCTCTTTTACTTGTTGAAGGTGCCAGCTTTCTTGATCCAGTTTACAACTTGCCATTCTTGTTTTTTTTTTTAATTCACTCACCTCTCATCTTCATTTAACTGGAAAGTCTTGCTGATTCGACTCTAACAGCATATTTTCACACCTGCCCTCTTCTCCACACCCACACAGATACCATTCTAGTTAGGGTCTCACCACCTCTCATTTGAACTATTCCAGTAGATTCTTATTAGTGTCCCTTCCCCAGCCTCTCTCAGTTTGCTAGCTGTGAAAGTTTTCCATTTACCTTGTATCCAAAAGAAATTTGAAGAATAAAGGAAGATTAAACTTATTTGCTATGAATTCATTTGTCTTTCCTACTCTACATTTTAAAATAATCATTTTGATGGAGAAGTCTGATCCTGTAACTCCATAGTTGATCCATAGACTCCATAGTTAGACAAATGTTGCTGCAAGCTCTAAGATACATATGAGAAGGAAGATAAGTTTGCTTGTTTGGGTTTGTGTTTTTTCTTTTTTTAACTACCATTCTCAGGAAAAAAAAATGATTTGAGTATTTTTTCTTGGTAATTATATTCTCATTCCATTTTCTAATTGTCTAGTTTTCCCAATGAATAGAACTTTACCAGGAAGTATTCCCTGACTTCTCTCCCCAAACCTTCCCTCCCTTCCTCAGGGTAAGATAGTAAAGTAGATCAAGGCAATTTCTAAGTATCCCTGACTAAACAGAATCTCTACTAGAAGAGGAAAAACTCTATACTAAAAAGTAGATGATACCTGATGTTTAATCACACCTCATAGTGTTTCTTTTATTAGAATCAAATGACATCAGCAGTCATCAAAACTGCCTGGTGCTAATTAAGAAATAGAGTAATGGATCAGTGGAATCGGATAGGTTCAAAAGAAGCTGCAGTAAATGACTACAGCAATCTACTATTTGACAAATATAAAGACACCAGCCTCTAGGATAAGAACTCACTAATTAGGGGCAGCTAGGTGGTTCGATGGATAGAGTACGGGCCCTGGAGTCAGGATCCTGTACCTGAGTTCAAATCAGACACTTAATAATTACCTAGCTGTGTGGCCTTGGGCAAGCCATTTAACCCCGTTTGCCTTGCAACAATCTAAAAAGAACTCACTAATTGACAAGCTAGGCATAAATCCACATCTCACACCAAAATAAAGTCAAAATGGGTACAGGATGTAGACATAAAGAGTGAAATCCTAGATAAATTAATAGACCAAAAAATACTCTATCTATATGATCTGTGAAAAGGGATAAATTTATGAACAAACAAGAATTAGTGCACATTATAAACTGAAAAATGATTATTTTGACAATATTAAATTAAAAAGTTTTTACACTAATAAAATTAATGTTGCCAAAATTAGAAGAAAAGCAGAAAGCTGAGAAACAATCTTTACAACCAAGAGTTCTGAAAAAAGGTTTTATTTCTAAAATATATAATTTCATCAAATTTGTAAGAACACAAGTCATTCTCCAATTGATAAATGGTCAAAGGATATGATCAGACTGTTTTCAAATGAAGAAATTAAAGGTATGTATAATCATGAAAAAATGCTCCAAATCTCTATTGATTAGAGAAATGTGAATTAAAACAACAATGAGGTATCATCTCACACCAATTAGATTAGCCAAGATGAGAAAAGGGGAAGATGATCAATATTGGAGAGATTGTGGGAGGATTAGGATATTGATTCATTGTTGGTGGAGTTGTGAATGGATCCAACCTTTCTGGAACTATGGAACTATGCCCAAAGAACAATAAAACCCTTTGACCCAGCAATTCCAATTCTAGGACTATATCCAGAAGAAATTGCAAAAAAATGGGAAAAGTCCTACATGTTCAAAAATATTCATAGCAGCTCTTTTCATAGTGGCAAAGAATTGGAAATTGAGGGGATGCTCATCAATTGGAAAATGACAAAACAAGTTATGGTCCATGAATATTATGGCATATTATTATTCTATAAGAAACCACAAATGGTTTGACTCTATAGAAGCATGGAATGACTTATGAGATCTGATGCTGAACAAAGGGAGTAGAACCAAAAGAACAATGTATGCATCAACAATATAATGAGATGAGCAACCTTGATGGAAACAACTCCTCCCAACAGTCCAGAGAACTAAGACAATTGTATATTATCCCTAACTAGAGGAAGAAAAACAAAACAAAACACACAAGAAGAAAAATAAACAACCCTTCTGAATCTGATGAACACTTTATAAAAAATTATCTCTTATGTATCTCTTTCCCTAAATCCTAATTTCTCATGCCAAAAATTTTAACAAACTATGTATGTAAAATGCTAACCTGACTGTTCCCTGCTGAGGGGAGAGGAGTGGAATTGGAGGGTGGAGGGAAATTTCTAAATATGCATGTACAAATGGATGAAAATAAATAAATAAATTTTAAAATAAAAAAAATTCCACGATGTTTGTAAACTTTAGAACTTTATATGTGTCTCAGTGATCATTACCATTACCTTTCCAGTTCAAAGTTCATATATATATATATATATATATATATATATATATATATATATATATATATATATATATATGCAAAATGACATTAGCATTAATTTCATTCTTAGATTGTTGTAAAAAATTCACTTCATTAACAGTAACTTTCTATAGCAACAGAAAGCAGTAAGATAGAGAGTCAAGAGTACTGGAGATCCAGTCTCTTGACCTGAGTGATCTACTACCTTGCTGGATGACCTTGGATAAATCATTCTTCACCTCTTGGTCTCACAGTTTCCTCATATGGGAATAGAGATTTGATTGCCTTCAAATATCTCTTTCTGCTCTAATAGCTTATTTTAAAGTCCTCTCCAAATCAAAAAGCATGTAAAACTTCATTTTATTCTTGTTGGTTAGTCATTTAGTTGTGTTTGACTCTTTGTTATCCCATGGATCACAGCACAACAATACTCTCCAGAAGATTTTCTTGGTAAGAAGTCAAATGAGTGGTTTGTGATTTCTTTCCCCAATGGATTAAAGCAAGCATAGGTTAAGAGTCTTCACCAGGGACACACACAACTAGTGAATGCTTAAAGCTGGATTTGAACTCAGGTCTTCCTGAATCCAGTCTCAGTAGTCTATTCACAGAGCTCCCTAGGTGCTTTAAAACTATGTTAGTTTTGCTATTGTTAGATAAAGTTCAAAAGTTGATTAAGAATAAAAGAAATATATTTAACTTGTTTGTACAGTTTTATTTTTTTTGTTGGTTTCCCATTACATTATAAGCCCCTTGAGGTTAGGGAATGTCTTTTGCCTCTTTTGCATCCCAGTAAGAACAAAAATAAATGCTTTATGGATTGATTGATTGATTGATGTCTGGTTGTCATTAAAACTTCAAAGAACAAATGGAAATTTCTATTGTAGCTATCATTAAATTAGCAACATTAAAGACCAGAAAATTACTAGCACTTCAAACATGTGGTTGATCCTTTTCTTAATAATCATTGAATGAGAGAGTTTCTCTCTGCTACATGAAAGGTTTTATATTGTCAAGACCACTCCTGACTGACATTAAGATTAGCTAACAAATCAACCAGATATTCTACCAGTGGAAAAACAATTTCTCAATGATAGCTTATATAAAGCATTTTATATATACAATTTGTTTTCATCTTATATACTATGTTATTATATTTCTTTTGATTTCTTTATTTTACAGATGAGGAAACTGAAATTCAAGCAGAATGACTTGCTCATGACCACATCTCTAGTTAAATGTAAGAAGTAAGATAACATTAGGAGAGACAAAAGACATGCTTGTTTATATATATATATATATATATATATATATATATACCTTCTTTTGCAATGGTATTACGAGAATTAAATTTATGGGATAAAACTAGTATTTTCAAAGCAAATATAATAAAAATATATGAAATTGCAAATCTATTTTTACAACTTGCTATTCTTTTAAATATATAATAAAGTTATCACAAAAAGTTTTTGTTTTTTTCTTCCTTCCCCTCCACACTAAAGATAGCTATCATTAGAAATACATAAATGTGTACAAAATCATGTATAAAAGACCTGCTATCTAGTAAAATAATTTTCTTTAATGTTCATGTCAACTTGGACATGTAATTCAACTCCTTTTACCTTCAGTTTCTTCATCTTTAAATAAATCCTGGAGAATAAAAGAAATGATGAAAAATTATTTTTAATATTCTAGGATTTTACATTCTAACATCCTATCTCCTAATTTTCTACCTTCCAGTATAAGAGTAATAAAACATGATTCATAATTAAAAATGTAAAAAGCATTCTTGGGTCATTCAAAAAGTAAATAGGTTCAGCTGTAGTTTGCCAATTTCTGTTCTAAAGAGTCTATTCTTATAACATTCTCTATTCTAAAGGCCTACTTCTGAGATTCTCTCCTCTTACATTCTATGCTCTAAATTTCTTTCTGGCTCTAACATTTTTCATGGATTCTGTAGTACTAGGGGTTGCTGCAAATGTCAAAGAAATATAAGGCATATTCTTGGCAAGCTAACTGAAAAAGAGATCAAAGTTGGGAATAATATTATGGTAGTATATAATCAAATGCCAAAAATTAGTAATAAAGACATAATAAAGGTTTTCTATTTCATTCAAGTAGTTGGAATGGCCATCTGTCAGGAATTCTGTGTATGGGATTACTGTATTAAACAAGTTTTGACCTAGATGCTTCTAATATCCTTTTTATCTCAAAGGATTGATAATTTGGGAGATATGCATAAAAATACAAATATCCATCCTACCATCAATCTATCTATCTGTCCTGTTCACAATACTATTAGCTCTAAGTAGAATTGAGATAGAATCTTTAAAGAGATTTTACATAGATATATTCTGACTTCTTAGAATTTGTATTAGGTTTCATAATACTACATATTTGAAGGATCTTTTAAAAATCATTCTCATAATGCCATTCAAAAAGAAAGTATATATAAACAATTTTATATCAAGACAATGTGACTGATTATGTTCACTTTGACCCTAAAATTCAAATCTCTGAGAAATAATAGAATTAGGGCTATAAAACTATGCATTCCCCAAATCTTTATCACAATTCTCTATTACCATCATATGTAGGAAACCTTAGCACCAAGTTCTAGGTGATTCAGTGAATACACTGCTGGGCCTAGAATTAGGAAGACTAATCTTCTTGGGTTCAAATCTGGCCTCAGACACTTATTAGGTGTATGACCCTAAGCAAATCACTCATTTCTGTTTGCTTTAGTGTCCTCATCTGGAGAAGGAAATGGAAAACCACTTCAATATCTTTGCCAAGAAAACCCCAAATACAGTCAAGAAGAGTCAAACATGACTGGAAAACAACTGAACAACTTCTATAAACAAAGCACTAAATAAATTTCTTAAAACATGTTTCATTTGTGGATTTAAAGCTAAAATGGATCTTTGAATACATTGCAAAATTCAATGCAAAAGATGTTTTATAGTTAGTTATGATTTAGATCAATACAATAATTTAATAAATAAAAGAACTCAGAATTTATGTGACTTGCTTAAGTGCTCACAAATAAATAAATAAATGACTATTAGCTTATGACATGCAACAACTTATGAGACTATGGTACTTATCTATCAATATAGAAAACCTTAGAGAAGATCTTCATATGGGCAATAAACAGGGTTCAAGTAGAATATTAGAATAAGATTAGATTAGATGATATTCCAAGAAATGAGTCAAACTTGCAAGGATGTCTTCCACAAATATCTATAATATATATATATATATATATGTATATGTATACATATATATATATATAATATTAACTAGTGATAATATTTGGCTAAGAATCATAGAAACCTCAGAATTTCAGGCAGGATAGTAAAAAGTCACCTCATGGTTGTAGGTAGTTTTTGCTTTTGTTAGATTTGACCAATAATATGACCAATAATTAACAAGGTAATCATGGATTACAAATGGGTGGATAAAGGGGATGGAGTCAAGATGGCAGAGTAAAGACAGGGACTATCTGGAACTCTCCCCCAAACCACTCAAATATTTTCAAATACTAATGTTAACCAAATTCTAGAGTGGTGAAGCTCATAAAAAGACTGAGTGAAAGAATTTTCCAGCCCAAGACAACTTAGAAGATCCACAGGAAGGATCTATTGCATTGGGATAATAAAGGGCCCACAGTGCAACCCAGGCTATACTGGAATGAATTTGCCTTAGTTGTCCAGAAACAGACCATAATGCACTTCTGACCAAGGATTGCCGAGGACAACTTGGAAGGTCAGCAGGAAATCTCTCCTGAACTGGGGTGAAATTGGAACATAGTTTAGCCCAGGCCTCAAGCAGCAGAGACCCAGCCCAGCAGACCGGGAGCAAGTCTTAGTGTCAATTAGCAGGAACAGTTGCTTCTGTAGTTCTTTGTTCATGGACAGTAATGGGGAGAGAAGGGGATTACATAGATTTCCTTGCTACCCTTGAGGCAGGACTCTGTTGCTTTGTCCATATTCAAATCCAGCTCCCATTCTAGGGCCCCAGTCTCAGGAAAAGGAATAGAAGCACATCAGAGTTTATTGCCATAGCAGAATGTGAATTCTCACAGTTCAAGGACAGAGGGGAATACTTGTGGTCATCCACGGACCAGAATGAAGACTAGAAGAGTAGTCACATCCTCTCATAAGACCTTGAAAAAGGGGCAGCTAGTTGGCATAGTGGATAAAGCACCGGCCCTGGAGTCAGGAGTACCTGGGTTCAAATCTGGTCTCAGACACTTAACAATTACCTAGCTGTGCCTTAGGCAAGCCACTTAATCCCGTTTGCCTTACAAAAAACCTAAACAAAACCAAAAACCAAAAAAAAAGACCTTGGAAAAACTGAGAACTTGCAGGTTCCTGGAGGTAGCTCTGAAAATAGCTGTAAAAGCCCTCAAAAGCTTGGAGCAGTGTGCTCTCCATTTTGGAAGCAGAATCCCACCTTAATGAAAAGTTTAAAAGTCAAGTCATAGGTTGAGGAAATGAGTAAACAGCAGAAGGAAAAAAATCCAACCATAGACAATTACTTTGGTCATATGAAAGATCAAAATACACACTCAGAGAAAGATAATAAAGTCAAAGCTTCAACATCCAAAGCCTCAGAGAAAAATATGAATTGGTCTCAGGCCACAGAAGAGCACAAAAAAGATTTTGAAAATTAAGTATGAGAGGTAGAAGAAAATTTAGAAGAGAAATGAGAGGAATAAGCGAAAATTATTAAAACTGAGTCATCAACTTGGTGAAAGAGATACAAAACCCCCCCGAAGAAAATAACATGTGAAAAATCAGACTTGACCAAATTGGAAAACTGATTCAAAAAGTCAATGAGAAAAAGAATGTCTTATAAAGCAGAACTGACCGAATAGCAAAGGAGATATAAAAGCTCACTGAAGAAAATATTCCTTAAAATATAGAATAGAGCAAAGGGAAACTTATGTTTGTAAGAAATCAATAAACTGTAAAAAATAATCAAAAGAATGAAAAACTAGAATAAAATGTGAAATATCTCATTGGGAAAAACAAACTTATTTGGAAAACAGATTCAGAAGAGATAATTTAAAAAGTATTGGCTACCAGAAATCCAGGACCAAAAAAAAAAAGAACCTAAATGTCATTATTCAAGAAATTATTCAGGAAAACTGACCTGATCTTTTAGAAGCAGAGGGTAGGATAGAAATTGAAAGAATCCATTGATCATTCCTTAAAGATAGCCCAAAATGAAAATTACCAGGAATTTCATAGTCAAATATCAGACCTCTCAAGTCAGGGAGAAAATATTGCAAGCAGTCAAAAAGAAACAATTCAAATAAGGTGGAACCACAGGAAAGATAACACTAGATTTAAGTTTCTACATTAAGGGATAAGAGGATTCATACTATGATATTCTGGAGGGAAAAAGAACTTGTATTACAACAAGAATCAACTGCCCAGCAAAAATAAAGAAATTCTTTCAAGGGAAAAGATGGAAAATCAATGAAATAGGGGACTTTAAACTTTCCTGAAGTTTGAAACTACTAGAGTTAAACAGAAAATTTGATATTCAAACACAAACCTCAAGGGAAGCATAAATAAAGTAAGCAGGAAAGGAAAATCATATGGAATTAATGATGTTGAATTGCTTATAATCCTGAATGGGAAAATAATAGTAATAATTCATATGAAATTTCTCATTCATTAGGGCAGTTGCAAGGAATGTATAAACACAAGGCAAGAGGGAATTAAATTTGTAGGTATAATATATTAAAAAGATGGAGTAAATGGACAAAAGAGGAATGTACTGAGAGAAAGGGAAAGGAGAGCTTAAATAGGGTGAGTTACTTCACTTAAAAGAGATAAAAGAATCTTTTGCAGTGGAGTGAAAGAGGGGAAGGTAAGAGGGAGAGAGTGAGCTTTACTCTCATCTGAATTGACTCAGAGAGGAAATGACATATACACTCAATTGGGTATATCTTACCCTTGAGAAAAGAAGGAGAGGAAAGGGATGGGAGAAAGGGGAAGCCTGTGGTAGGTGATAGCAAGGAGGAAAGATTGTGGGAGGGTTATTTAGATGCAAAACACTTTTGAGGTGGGACTGGGTGAGAGAGAGAATGGAATAAATGGGGGTGGGGGAATAGGATGGAGGGAAATACAGTTAGAATATATTGGAAAATATTGGAAAAATTTCTCTGCTAAAGACCTCATTTCTCAATATTAAGAACTAAGTCAAATTTATAAAATAAATTATAGCCATTCCCTAACTGATAAATTATAAGAGCTGTGAACAGTTTTCAGATGAGATTATCAGTGCAATCCATTTATATGATTTTAAAATATATTCTAATTCATTTTTTTTTATTTAAGTCAATGGGAGTAAGTGACTTTCCCAAGGTCACACAGGTAGGCAATTATTAAGTGTCTGAGGCCAGATCTAAACTCTTGACTCCAGAACCAGTGCTCTGTCTACTGTGCCACCTAGCTGTCCCTAACTCATTTTTGAAAGGAGAAATGTAGGTTGGAATGATTCTGAGGTACTATTGTTATACCTATTGAATTAGTTAAAAGGCCAGAAAGAGAAAATGACAAATATTGGAAGGGATGTGAGGAAATTGAGAGACTGATGCACATTTGGAAGAGTTGTGAAATGATTTAACAATTATTTCAGAGAACTCTGAAGATTTACAATAAAGAATAATATCCATTTCAATGACAGAGCTGATGGTGTCCATACAGATTGAAGCGTGCTTTGTTTTTGCTTTATTTTTGTTGCGGTTTCTCTTTTTTTTAATTGGGGGTTATATTTAATTTTTAAACAGTAACTATATTAAGTAACTTGCTTTCTCAATGAGGGATGGTGGAATGGGAGGAAAGAAGAGAATTTGGAACTCAAGGTTTTGGAAGTGAATGTTGAGACTTTTTTTTGCCTGCAACTAGGGGAAAAATTTAAATAAATTTAAAATAATAAAAAATAACAATAGCAGTCTTTATCAAAGAGGGAAGGGCATAGAATTTCATTCATTTGATATACAAGTTTTCAAGGTTGTTGAATTTTTTTGCTATTGTTGGGGAAGGAGATAGGTAGTCACAAAATAAGTAATTCTTCCATGATATACTTTGACTATGTTTAAAGATTTCAGATTTTCTCAAAAGAATAATATAAATTTAATCAGGCTAAAAGACTGTTCTATTACAGAAAAAATGGATGGATAAATGATAAATCTTCCAAATGGTCCATGATATACTTTCGGAAGATTTCTATGAGAGGTATATGGAATAACGGTGAGAAATTTAGGAAGAGTTTCAATATACATCCAGGGAAGGTGTAGTCTCACTGATGTGTTCAAATCTCCACTGAAGATTTAAAATGACTCATGTTTCTATAATACTCAGTTTATACAATTGGTAAGGTTAGATGTTGAAAGCAAAATTTCACATTTCACATATGAGAATAATAGGAATCAGTGACTTGTTCATTCTCATACAGCTAATAAATATTGAAGCTGTGATTCAAAGTTTTTTCATTAAAATCTTTCTTCTAACCTGGATCATTAATCAGTTCTCCCCTTGTCTCATGTATCAAATGTTATGGTCAGTAAGAAAAAAAAAGATGGATTTAGTAAATGTCTTTCCTAAAATTGCCAAAAAAGGTACTGTTTCATGAAAACAATTGGTGGGTAGGTCCAGGGACTATTACATTTTGAAACAATCTGGAAAGGAATTGAACCTAAAATGAATTTACAATACCTGATTTTTTTTTTCTAGATGAAAGCAGACCTCTTTTATTTGTATTGAACACATTCTCTGAAACTGTCACACATTGATAACAGGGCCACCAACCTTGGTCAAAAGAAGCTTTGGATGTTTTTAATGCACTTCAGAAGAGAAATCTGCATAAAGGCAATCTCAGTAGAAAAAAAAAAGTGTAGAGGCTAGAAAGAGAGGGGCCAGGTCTCAGCATCTAACTGTTTGGATAAAATGTCACAAGGTCAATTCAATATACAGTCTGATGGGCCCTACTGAGGGCTTTCAGATCCCTAGAAATATGAATTTGGCCCAAGTAGCATTCCCAGCTCATGACCCCTTGCATTCAAAAAATGCAAGAAGCCTCCTTATTTGCTTGATAATCAGGGTGCCTTCTGTGTTGTAATGCTTTCCCTCCTACCTCCTACTCATCAATTCCCCATGCAGAACAATTCCTTACCCTCATGGTTTCCTCACGGTTTCCTCACGCTTTAATGGGCTTTGGGGAGAGTCCTTTCATGTCATTGTTTAGCCCCATCTTCAACTTCTTCCCATCCAAGATTTAAACAAGAAAATGGGCTCTGTTAGTGTAGCGGTGCCCGTGACCTCTGGGTCCCCTGAAGGAGGGCTCCCTCTATCCTTATTGTTAGAAGGCATTCTCTCCCTGTGGGCCAAATCAGACCCTCACCAGGCAAAGAAGAGAGGAACCCTGCTGGAGGCCTGATTCTGCCCCAAATCATTAGCAAGACAAAAAAACACTGAGGAATTTCAGTCTTCAGAAGCCCCTCCTAGAAAGAGTAATTCTAAGGCTCTAGCAATTCAAAGTGGAAGAGGAATTATTTCAGTTAAATAGATGATAAGGGAAGATTAGTTTACTGACAACAGGCCTGGAATTAAGCCCTTTTGAGAGGGAATATGCTGTCCTCCAGAGGGGGAACCTCACAGAAACTTACATCAGATTATCAAAATCTGGTCTGCTTTTGGAGAGAATCAATGTTAAATTGTGCTCATTGATGGAGTGATATTTTCCCCCTCCAAATTCATCCATGCTGGTCCATCAGCTGGAAGGAATGGCTGAATAACTCTGGGGCATCCAAGCTATGGAATACTCAAAGGAAATTTCAAATTGTAAACTAAGATAACCATAGGGAGATTTGGACAGCCTTGGAGAAAGGGAAGAAAACAGATCCAGGAGAACAGCAGGTGCCCTGACCATGCTAGCATAAAAGGAAAAATATGTATGAAAATTCAGAAGTGAACAAAGAGAAAGAAATAGGGATAAGGCTCTGAGATACTGATAAGCAGTCAAGGACATTTGTTGCTGCAGCTCTCTTTTAAAATGTAAATAACTCTAAATGTATTTTTAATTGTTTTTGGTATTCAAAATGGGACACATAATCAATTTTTTTAATTAAAACTAGTCAGCTTTTAAAAATAAAGTGGGATTAAAATGAGAGAAACAAAAAACCTCTCTTTCATAGGATGATCCACATCAAATTTCACTAGTATGGCATTGTATCAAAAAAGGAATATTTGGAACCAGTGAATTTGGACTTGAATTCTGACTTTGTCACTCACTGTTTCTATACTCTGGGAGGAGTCACCTTTATCATCAATAGGATTAAATTTGCTCATAAAAAGAAGGGATTAAACTAGAAAATTTCTAAAATCTGTTCTAGTTCAAATTCTAGGGAACATAACTTTTCTATCTTCCTCAGAATATCTATGTATCTATATTAATATGTATATAAATATGCTGTATTTATGGAATATAACTTTTTTTCTGCCCTTCTCTAATATGCTGATATAATATGAGATAGGTAGTACAACAGAGAAGGCTCCAGGACTATTGTCAGTAAGATTTGAGTTCCTAGCCAAAGGATCCTGGTCAAGTCAATTAACATCTAACAATATCAGTTCCCAATTTGTAAAGAGAGCTGATAATATTAGCATCTATCTCTCAGGATTGTGTGAATAAAATGAGATTGTGTTTTGTAAAGTACTTTGCAACCTAAAAACACCATATAAACTTGGCTGTTAATATTGTTCTTTTCAATTATTTATATTTACATCTTTTCTATTTTTTTTAGGTTCTGTACTGAAGAAATAATTATCCATCTATCTAATCAAACAGCTTAAAACTTCCATTACAGCAGAGGATATGTCTTAGTTCACTTTTATAGCTTACTCAGGTCCTAACTTCTCTTATTCCACCTATTAAGTTGATATATGCTTTCTTTTATCTTTTTCATTATCTTCAAAGCAGAACCTATTTTGCATGCTTTCTCATAACTCTGTTACTAGGTATGCTTTAAACTTCTGCTTTCCTAATTTGACTGGTTGGTTGATTGGTTGTTGGCCTCCATTCTCAAAGAGGACCAAAATGACATCACTATGTTAAAAGACAAGTTACAGAGTGTCTAAATGTGGCTGATCAGACAAATAAAAGCTAGATATATTTTACCATAGGTTGGGCACAAATAGGCCATGTTAACAATTGTGGTGGATTTTCTAAATTTGCACGTTTCCATTTCTTTTCCATTGTTTCACATTTAGAGCATGACACCTAGTGAGGGCATACCATACTGAGTGGTTCTGTGTCAGTCTCTCTCCATTTGTACAATCAGTTCCAAAATTATCAAGACCTTCAGAGTATCCTTGCATGGCATATAGTTGAGTTCTGCTCTTGGGAAACAGAGGCTATAGCACCATTCTGTATGTGTGTCTGTGTGTGTGTGTTTATGTGTGCTGCAACCAGGCATCTGGTCCCTGTTTTTTTGCTCTGTCATCTAATGTGCTTGAGGTTTGTTCCCTGCGTTAGGATTTTCTGGCCCAGTTCCGCTTTTATCACTTGTATTCCTGGGCTGGAATTTTACCTTCCAAGATGAAGTTGGAATACTCATTGCTGGACTGCTGCAACTCTGTACTGTTGAATCTGGACCTGAGCTGCACTGTGGCTAAGAGTCTCCTGCTGGTTATCCTGCTCTCCCACCTACTCTAGGCTGCATTCCTTTCTGGAAAGCAATTTGGAACATGCCCAAAGGGCAATAAAACTGTGCATACTCTTTGATCCAGCAATACCACTCCTAGGTCTACATCCCAAAGACATCATAAAAATGGGAAAAGACTCATATATACAAAAATAGTTATAGTAGCTCTTTTTGTAGTGGCAAAGAATTGGAAATTGAGGGGATGCTATCAATTGGGAAATGATTGAACTAGTTATGGTATGTGAATGCTGTGGAGTACTATCATTCTGTAAAAAATCATCTGACTGGACTTAAAAAAAAAGAATGGAAAGATTTGCATGAACTAATGCTGAGTGAAGTGAATAGAACCAAGAGAAGACTATGCACATTAATGACAACATTATAAGATGAAGTTTAGTGATCAAAGACAAAAATCAAAAACAAAAAAGAAACTATCAGTTATTGAATGCAAAGTAAAGCATACTATGTTCACTTCTCAAAATTTCTTTTGTTTTTCATTGCTCACTTTTTTCCTCTTAGTTCTAATTCATTATTCACAACACAACTGATATGAAAATAGGTTAAACACAATCGTACAGGTACAACTTTAACTAGATTGTTCACTATCCTGGGGAGGAATGAGGGGAGGGAGGGCGGTAGAAAAATGTGAAACTCATAAACTTGCAAATGGATAAATGTTGAAAACTTCCCTTCTATGGAACTGGAAAAACATAAAAAAATAAAGTGAAAAAAAGAATCACATATCAACACTCCATTGACTTTAGTCTTGGCTTTTCAAGTTGATTAATTTATCATCAGTATCAAGCTGACCATCATGCTGTTTGTTCTCATTTAAGGTGTTTGAGAACATGACCAAAAATATCATGCTTAAAAACATGGGAGCAAGCATACAACCTTGGCTGGGAAAATGTGAGAATGAGCATGTGGTCATGAAACTGGCATACAAATATTGATGAACTTCTTTAGGCAAGCAAATTTTGACATAATTTTTGATAAGCCCTCATGACTGACAATAACAAAGACCTTGGTCATATCTACAAATGTTGTATAAAGACCTCCATTTGGCTCCTGGAATTTCTCCTGGAGTTGGCATGCAGAAAGCACCATAGGGGCTGTTCCTTGGCCCTTTCTGAAACCACAGTGGCTCTCAGATAGGTAGCCATCTTCCAAATGAAGGATCCTATTATGTAGGACTCTAGCAAGAATCTTGTCAATAATGACTAAGAAAGAGACCACCAAACCCTTCTCCCTGTAATTGTAACAGGACTATCTCTTCCTTTTACCTTTCTAGAGAAGAACAATAGAGGTATCCTTTAATTATTGGGGGATAATCTCCTCCTGTCATATAACCTGAAAAATTTCAGTATGAGCAATAACTACCCCATGCAAATTCAGATGGAATAGAACCAGGACTAGGTGCTTTGCACATGAAAGGAAACTAATGGCATTCAAAATTTCTTCAGTTGAAACTTCAAATAGAGAGAATTGACTTCAATTGATTGATTGACTGAGGAGGCTTCAGTAACCAGTGTGATAGCCTGTTGAGAACACTGGAAATATTCAGCCTATCTCTCTAGGATTATGTCCTTATGACTAGTCAATGGGGCTCAATCAGAACTTAGTTAAGATGCATCATAAGTCTTTGACTCACAAATAACCTTCAGGGAATCATCAAAGTTCTTTGGATTGATATTATCAGCAGAAAATTGAATTTCACCTGCTTAGTATGCCAAGTAAACCCTAAACTTCAGCTGAGCTTTAATTTTGATAGAATTGAATGCTGCCTTGGAGATGGGTGAACTGAGATCTTGTTTTTCATTTAGAAGTTTCTGAATTTTCCCATCATTTTCATCAAATCATTCTTGATATATTCAAGTATTGTGATTCAGAAACAAATGCAGTGTTGTACACTGAATCTCTGAAAGTTGCCCACTCTCTCTCTTCTCCATTATTGACAACTGTTTGTTGGTTCAACTTTCCCTCCAAATAAGCAGCAAACTGTTCCTGGTCCTGGAAATGTTCTAATCTATTGATATTAATTCTTCTGGTCATCATTTGTCTTGGAGTTGCTGCTTTCATTCAATTCAAGTATTTAGCTTGAAGAGGATTAGTCTATGATGGCCAGCAATCTTTGCTACACATTGCTTTCATCACTCCCATATCTTGTCTCTCTTCTCTTTACAATCATATATTTTATTAGATGCAAATTTTTGTCATGAGGGTGCATACACAAAGTTTTATTGGTTATAGCTAAAAAGCTAACTAACTTTTAGCAAACAGTATTGGTGATGAGAGCTGCATGTGATGCTTCAATGTCTAGGTGGCACAGTGGATAGAGCACTGGCCTTGGAATCAGGAGAATGAGACTTCAAATCCAGCCTCAGACCCTTGACACTTACTAGATGTGTGACCTTCAGCAACTCACTTAAGCCTGATTGCTTTGCATCCAGGGCCATCTCTAGTCCTCTTGATTCATATCTGGCCACTGGACCCAGTTGGTTCTAGGGGAGAAAGTGAGATTGGTGACAGCACAGCAACCCCACACTCAAATCCAATTCATGTGCTTGTTATGATCTCTCCTCCATGAAGTCATGATCTTTCTCTAGAATTAAGGATAAATATTTTTTTAGTAAGTGACCATGGCTGTTTTTGTTTCCTATTATATCTCTCCCAAGGACTCCCTGTCATTTCTGGTAGTTTGAGTCTTTTTTTTTTATTAAAGATTTTCTTTCAGTTTTTGAGTTTTACAATTTTACCCCCAATCTTACTTCCCTCCCCCCTCCGCCCCACAGAAAGCAATCTGTCAGTCTTTACTTTATTTCCATGTTGTACATTAATCCAAACTGACTGTGATGAGAGAGAAATAATATCCTTAAGGAAGAAACAAAAAGTTTTATAGGTAACAAGATCAGACAATATCTGTTTTTTTTTCTAAATTAAAGGGAATAGTCCTTGAACTTTGTTTAAACTCCATGGCTTTTTATCTGGATACAGACAGTCCCTGAATCTTGCACTGATGGAATGAGCGAGTCCTTCAAGGTTGAACATCACCCCTATGTTGCTGTTAGGGTGTACAGTGTTTTTCTGGTTCTGCTCATCTCACTCAGCATCAGTTCATGCAAATTCCTTCAGGCTTCGCTGAATTCCCATCCCCTCATGGCTTCTAATAGAACAATAGTGTTCCATGGCATACGTATACCACAGTTTGCCAATTGAAGGACATTTGTTTGATTTCCAATTCTTTGCCACCACGAACAGGGCTGATATGAATATTTTTGTATAAATGATGTTTTTACCCTTTTCAATATCTCTTCAGGGTATAGACCCAGTAGTGGTATTGCTGGGTCAAAGGGCATCCTCATTTTTATTTCACTTTGGGCGTAGTTCCAAATTTCTCTCCAGAAAGGTTGGATGAGTTCGCAGCTCCACCAACAGTGTAATAGTGTCCCAGATTTCCCACAACCCTTCCAACAATGATCATTATCCTTTCTGGTCATATTGGCCAAACTGAGAGGTGTGAGGTGGTACCTCAGAGAAGCTTTATTTTGCATTTCTCTAATAATTAATGATTTAGAACATTTTTTTCATATGGCTATAGATTACTTTGATCTCCTCATCTGTAAATTGCCTTTGCATATCCTTTGACCATTTGTCAATTGGGGAATGGCTTTTTGTTTTAAAAATATGACTCAGTTCTCTGTATATTTTAGAAATGAGTCCTTTGTCAGAATCATTAGTTGTAAAGATCGTTTCCCAATTTACTACATTTCTTTTGATCTTGTTTACAGTGGTTTTATCTGTGCAAAAGCTTTTTAGTTTAATGTAATCAAAATCATCATTTGTCTTTGGTGATGTTCTCGATCACTTCCTTAGTCATGAATTGCTCCCCATTCCATAGATCTCATAGGTAAACTCATCCTTGATCTTCTAATTTGCTTATAGTATTGTTTTTTTATGTCTCTGTTCTGTAACCATTTGGATCTTATCTTGGTAAAGTGTGTTGGGTGTTGGTCTAATCTAAGTTTCTTCCATACCAACTTCCAATTATCCCAGCAGTTTTTATCAAAGAGGGAGTTTTTATCCCAATGGCTGGACTCTTTGGTTTTATCAAGATGCAGATTATTGTAATCATCTCCTGCTTTTACACCTAGTCTATTCCACTGGTCCACCATTCTATTTCTTAGCCAATACCAAACAGTTTTGATGACTGATGCTTTATAATATAATTTTAGATCAGGGCTAAGCCACCTCCTTTTGTGCTTTTTTTCATTAAGCTCCTGGCAATTCTTGACTTTTTATTTCTCCATATGAATTTACTTCCAAGTTTTTCTAACTCATTAAAGTGATTTTTTGGAATTTTGATTGGTAGGGCACTAAACAGGTAGTTTAGTTTTGGTAGAATTGTCATTTTTATATTAGCTCTACCTATCCATGAGCAGGTGATATTTGCCCAGTTATTTAAATCTAATTTAATTTGTGTGAGAAGTGTTTTATAATTGTTTTCAAAAAGTTTCTCAGTCTGTCTTGGCAAATAGACTCCCAGGTATTTTATATTGTCTGAGGTTACTTTGAGTGGGATTTCTCTTCCTTGCTCTTCCTGCTGTATCTTGCTAGACATATATAGAAAAGTTGAGGATTTATGAGGGTTTATTTTAAACATGCAACTTTGCTAAAATTGCTAATTGTTTCCAGTAGTTTTTTGGATTATTTCTTGGGATTCTATAGGTATACTATCATGTCATCTGCAAAGAGTGAGAGTTGTGTCTCTTCCTTCCCAATCCTAATTCCTTCAATTGTTTGAGTCTATTCTAACATTAAAGTCACTCAGAATTAAAAACTTTCCTCTTTTGGCACCTTGATGATAAGGGTCTTCATATACATTTTCTTTGATCTCATCAGAATTCCTCAAGGTTGGAGCTGATGATGGTGGCATGACAATTTTCTTCAAGTGGCAATTACATTGTGATCATATTGCTATTCACTCCTTTTGGTAGGCATACAACTTAATGATTTGATTAGTTTTGATTTCAAATTCTGCTCCAACTTCATAATGCTCCACTTTCCTCCCACCACTTTAGGAAAATGTGAATCCAGTTCCAATTTCAGTAAATTGACTTTCTTTTGCCATCCTTGTTCAACTCAGGACAATTTCTCTATTCCTTGCATGCAGTGTCTACTGAGTTCTCTCACAACAAGAACTGTTTATTTTACAGGTCTACTAGATTTTATGTTGTGTATAAGTGTGTGCACATTTCATGTACTATGACTTGGTAGATTAAACTTTGCAGAGGCCTTTGTACATTTGGGGGGGGGTGTCATTCCACCTGAGTGGGATCCCTATCCACTGTGGTAATTAGGCCAGAGTTGGGTAAGGAGATAAGTTTGGGGCACCTTTTCTAGTCCCTTTCTCACACTAGGAGGTGAGCAGTATGATTCTTAAAAGGCTGCTCAAACTTTCCAGGGGGTTGCCAAATCCCACTGTTCTTTCCAGTGACAAGATGACCATGTGGCCTGAGCTGCCTGTGTGTAGGGCTGTGACTATAGCTCCCATTGTATTACCATACCTGCTGCTTCATCACTTGCCAGTCTCCACAGGACTTTGAGATATGTAAAAATTCTAAAACTGTATGAGTGATATCTTTTGAATCATATGCAAATTTCATTAAAGTGAAGCATCAGCCTCATTCTCTCTTCCAGAGTCATTGCGTTCCAGTGGCAAGATAGAGGCAAGACAATTGGTAGTGGCTCAAAATGCAATGGATGATCTTGCTGTCTTTGATATCTAATTAAGCTCTCAAGCTTTCCTCCCTTTTTGCCTTTGCTCATTTGTCTGGTGTATCTTTTTCATTTTTTCTACCTACTGAATTCATATGCATGTTTTAAATATTGAATTCCAATATATTAGTCTTCCATGATTCACATTGCCCAAAAAGATCTCCCGCCATGAATTTCATGTGATATTGTTTGGTCCTCTCTGATAGATTGAGCATATAATGCACTGTTTTCCAGTTATCTGAGTAGTGTATTCTCTTGTTAGATTATAAACACCAAAAGAGCAAGGACATATCTGCCAAACAACCTAGTTTTATACATATTTTTGTTGGAAAAAAATATTTACTGAAATAAAATTTTGTATTGATATTATTTCTTTCCCATTTCTCATGTTACTTAAAATGAAATTCTCCTATTTTGTATTTGAATGAACAATTTATCTGGGAGAAAATAGGAGTCTTCAGAAGAGAGTAGACCAGATATTCAAAATAATTGTTTGGCAATATTTAAAGGGCTATCTTGTAGAGGAAGAAGAAGAAGACTAGTTTTAGTTCACTTATGGAATTGAGAAGAAGAAAAGGAGATATGAATTGTAGTTACATAGATTTTGACTCACTAAATGGAAGAAATTGCCAAAAATAAGATCAGTTCCAAAATAGAATTAATGAATAGGCTACTGAATGATATAATAAGTTCCCTGTTATTGAAGATATTTGAAAAAAATAAATATTGATGGACATTGTAGAAGGCATTTTTGATCAACTAAGGATTGAACAAAAACCCTTGAAGGTCCATTATGAAAATTAGATTTCATAATTCTATATCATTTTTTCAAGTAATGTATTTTGTAAGGTTTCTTGGGATAAAGAGAATATACTAACTAGATTCATAACTTTGAATCTACAACTTCAAAACTGAAAAATGAGGAGTTTAATTAAGAAATTAAGTTTAATTAAGAAAAATTAAGGAGTTTAATAATAGCAATAATAACCAAAATGCCTAAGTGTTTGGGTGAAATATAAAATAACTAATTTGGTTGAATATTATTATTCAATTGACAGAAACACTGGCATCCATCAAAAACTGATTACTATTTTTTTAATATTCCTTATAACTGGGAGGTTCTATGATTCTGATTATGCATAATATATTATATATCAATTATATTGTTATGATATATATTTATATATATATATCAAATCAAATTTATAAAGCCACAGATCTGTCAAAAAAAAGAATGAAATAAGTTCTGAACTCCAGATATCATGAAGGAGCTTCAGTAAAGTTTTGTCTCACCTAGATAAATGGAGAGTGTAGCCCAACTAGGAAAGAGAACTAGAAAGTCAGTAGGAAACTCAGCTCAGATCAAGTTCAACAAACCCATTTTGGAGAACAATTTGGGACTATGTGCAAAAGGCAAAATAACTGTGCATATTTTTTTATCTAGTAATACCACTATTAGGAATATATCCCAAAGAGATCATAATAATGGGAAAAGTTCCACATATCCACAAATTTTTATAGAAGCTCTTTTGATAGAGGCAAAGAATTGGAAATTGAGGGGATATCCATCAATTGGGGAATGGCTGAACAAGTTATGCTGTATTTTTCTGTAAGAAATCATGAGTGCAGGGCAGTTAGGTGATGCAGTGGATTGAACAGCAGTCCTAGAATCAGGAGACCTGAGTTCAAAATTGGCCTCAGACACTTAATAATTCATTACCTAGTTGTGTGGCCTTCAGCAAGCCACTTAATCTCATTGCCTTACAAAAAAACAAACAAAAAAGACTTGCATGAACTGGTTCTAAGTGAAGTGAACAGAATAATGAGAGCATTTTACATATTATCATCAATATTTTGAGATGATCAACTGTGATGGATGCAGCTCCTCTCAGCAGCAGCTCCTCTCAGCAGTCCAGGGTTCACAGACAGTTCTGAGAGACCTGCTTTGGAATATGCCATCTACATTCAGAAGAAAATTCTGTGAAGTCTGAATGGAGAGCAATGAATAATATATTCACTTGTTCCAACTTCTTTTTTTTTTCTTTGTTTTTCATCATTTTCCCCCTTAGTTCTAATTCCTCTTTCCTAACATGACTTATATGGAAAAATGATAAGCACAATTGTACATGTACAACTTTTACCAGATTGTTCACCACAATGAGAAGAGGAAAGAGAGGAACAAGTGGTAGTAAGATGTAGAACTCATAAACCTGCAAATGGATGAATGTAGAGAATTACCTTTTTTTAAGTTTCTGGAAAAATATAATAAAATAACAAAGAAAAATTTTATAAACTAACATATTAAAAAAAGAAATCCTGATATATATTAAACATTTTGTCATTCAAAGGATCATAAGATCATGAAATTGGAGAGATTCTTTGAGATTATGTGACCTACTTTTCATAATTTTGTTATTAAAATGTGCTGCTAAATCTTTATCTTCCATTATATTCATTTCTGAATATAACTCCTTTCCTCTTCTCATCTAGTAAACCATTCTCTATAATAGACACAGAAACAAGGAGAGACAGAGAAGATTGAGAGAAACAGATAAAAATGCAGACGTAGTCAGAGAGAGGAACAGAGAGTCAGAATGAGACAAAAAGAGATGGTAGCAGTGGTGATAATGATGATGACAGGGAGAGAGCAGAAATGTTCAAAAAACTTAGAATTTTGAATCAGATATTACATAAAATTTTCTTCACGCTTTGCTAACAGGCCTACAAAGAAGAGATCAAGATGTTTTTTCTTATCTTTTGTTTAAGGACTCTTGCTCAATATAATTACAGTTTCAGTTACCTATTTTGTTGTTAACCTTCTTTCCATTTACATTGTAGTAGTCATTGTCAATACCATCTTTCTAATTCAACACAATTTATTCTGGATAAATTCATTGAAATCTTCTTGGTTTCCTCTTAATTTTTATATTCTTAATATCTTATTGCCCAATAATATTCTATCATGTTCATGAACTATGCTTATTTCATCATTCTTCAATAAGTGGACCTCTTTAATTATTAGAGAAGTTTGAGGTACAGAAGTTAAGTATATTTCTCAAGGCAACACAAACTTTCTGTGCCATTGTAGTGTATGAGAAAAAAAATGGAAATCTGGTCTATAACCTTAGCTAGCTTACAACTTATGAATGAACTAATATATGTATAAGTAATGAAGCTGACAGCATCAGTAAAATGGCAGTCAAAGGAACTCAGAAGCTATGTAGTCCAATTTCTATAACAATTAGAATCTTGTCTGTCATATACACACTAAATCTTCCCTTTCCTAGAAGGCATCATTAAGGAAGACCTCCTTATCTTTTTACACTTATCCATTGATTCAGTGATGTTGTGATACTTGGTTTTCTTCCCATACAACTCTCCCCTCCCAACTCTGGATTTTCACTGGTTGTTCCCCATGCCTATAACTTTCTTTCATTGTCTCTGCTTTCCTAGCTTCTCTGTTTCTATAAAGTAATAGCTAAAATTTTACTGAATATAAAAATTCTTTCATAGCTCTCATTAATCTAAATGCCTTTCCCGTGAGACTATTTTCAATAAGACCCAATATTATTTTCAATTAGACCTATTCCACTTTAGGATAACCTGAATATTAGGAATTACTCATAGTAAACTGAATTTGTTTTTTCTTTACATATTTCAATTTTCTATTTTTTTGTTATTCTTTCTTTTTTTGGTAACATATCAACCAATCACTTTCTTGGAAGCAAGAAGAACAATCCAATCCTTCTTTTAAATGCCAATCTTTAAAATATTTGTGTTTTTTAATGTTTCCTCTAAGTCTTCTTTTCACACTAAGCATTCCTAGTTCAATCTAAAAAACCTCATTTGGGATTAACTTTAATGCCCTTCCTCATTCTTATTATCTTTCACTGGATGTTCTCCAACTTGTCACTCAACTTCCAAAATGTGGTGTTCCAAATTGAACACTATATTCCAGACCTGTTCTGACCACGTAGAATAGAGATGACCAATACCTTTCATCATCCTTGACCTAATGTATATGATTGAGTTTCTTGTCATACAGTTGATTGAGTTTTAACTTTTATACAATTAAAATTGATCTTTGTTCAGATGAAATTGTGTCTCCATTATCATATACTCATGAAGTTCATTTTTCTAATTTAATTAAAGTGATAGATTGTCCTTTATTACTACTTCTGAGATCCTTCCATGTGCCAATTATCAGTGGTGCACATTAAAAAACCTGGTGAGAATTTTGGGTCCAATTACTTCTGTTAATAAAATAAGGCTAACTAGACTTTGTGGATGTCCTATTCCCATCCAGAAGTCTATACCATTAAGCATTTAAACTTTAATGTGCACTCTAATGCTTTCTGGGAACCTAGTGAATGTTTCCTATGACCAAAATTATGAATATCCGTGAACCTTGACATTGTTTCCAGTTTTAAACAATCAAGCACACAGAAACAGAAACAAAAACATAGCTTCTATTTCTATAGCATTTACTGTATCATTTAATTTGTGCAACATAGCTACTTTTTAAAGGTTAGTTCAAGAAGTCATATCAAGAGTATTTTAAAAAGGAGGAAACAGAAATCCAGAGAGTTGATATCCTACCCAAGTTCCCACAACTGGCAAGCAGCAAAGTTGGATGACAGATCTAGGTCTTTTGATTTTATGTTGGTATTCCTTGCATGAAGCTTTGCTGCTTTTCATGAAGTAAAATAATTCATATCTCTTCAAAGCAATTCAACAAGCATTATCCGACTATTATTGCCAAATATTATATTAAGTAGTATGGACACAAAGAAAAACAACAAACATCAAAAAACCTCAAACCTTCAAAAAAATTTCAATGTCTTCTATCAAGAAGCTTACAATTTAATAGAGGTGAAAATACACAAACAACTAAGAAGACTGGGAAAGACTTTCTGAAGACAGAAAGACTTTACCTGGGGTAGTTAGATGGAATAGAGTTACTAAGAATCAATTTTGTGAGTTTAAATATCTGGCCTTAGCTTGAGACTCTGGGCAAATTATTTAACCCTGTTTGCCTCATCTCCTCATCTGTAAAGTGAGGTGGAAAAGAAAACAGCAAATAATATGAAGAGCATGATAGAAAACTAGAATCCCTCAAATTTTTCACTTGCACCAAGAATACTTTCAACCAAATATTTTTAGAACTAGTTTAAGGAAATTTCATTTATTTTCATCCCTTGTACACTTCTCTGAGTGAAAAATGTTCCACAAAAATATTTTATGTGCCACCTTCCAACACTGAAAATGTATTTAGAGTACTCATGACTAATATCTACATCTGTACAGAGGTGGTTTCCCTTGTTCAAAATAGGAATGGCAGAAGGAGCTGTCCATTGCTGAAACTCATGCAAAACAATGAGAAGAAAGAGTTAGTACTATAAACAATGCTTTAAACAATATTAGAACTTTAAACAATGATCAAAACTCCATGGATCAGTATTTGGTGTTGCTAGTGGTTAAATCAATTTTTGAGTAATGAATTGGGATGGTGTTATATAATATTTTTCAAAAATATGTATTAAATTAATTCATCATTTATATAACTTCATTTTGCTAGAATGGATATATACAAATATGAAATAAAATCCAAAATCTGTCTTCAAGTAATTCTATGAGATGCAATGAAACGCATAAACAAGAAATAACTTAATTCAAGGTAAAGTATGATAGAGATAAATGAGAGATTCAGATGTCTCCATAACAACAATATGCACTGGAGAGTACTCTAATAAATACTCTAATAAATACTTTCATGAACAGAAGTTGGGAAAACATATATAGACTAATGCAAAGTAAGGAAACAGGAAACCAAAAAGGAAAACCAGGAAAAAATATGACTAAAGCACTATAAATGGAAAGAGAAAAATAAAAATAAAAGCCAAATATTGTGACATTTATAATGAACAACCTCGGTTCCAAGAAAGAGATAAGAAAAGGCACAAGAACCTGTATCTTTTCTAGTTTTTTGAGGAGATACATGGATCTGGGGAACTTCCTGTAACAGACTTTTTCTAATATCTTGATAAGTTTAATTAAACTGTCCCCTTCACTTTTAAAACTAATTTTGTATCATATGGGTTGATTCTGGAAGAAAAAAATGAAGTATACATTGGGCAATATAAATTATACACTTGACTATCCATCTACTCATGTAAAAATCAATTTCAATTCATATAACACTTTCTTTGTAATTTCTAGAGGATTTATGTAATGTTAATTATTTGTTATAGTATTACTATTAATTATATATTATATATTATTATTTCTAATTTTATACATAAGAAAAACATGACAGATAAAGAAAATGGCTTGATCTGTCAGATAAACATCATTCTTTTTCATTTTATTTATTTTCTTCTGTAGGTGCATGTATATATTTAAGTTACAAAATTTCCTTACCCTCCCTTCCCATCCCCCTCTCCTCAGTAGGGAACAGTCAGTTTAGCATTGTACATACATATTTTGAATAAATATGTTTACAAAATAGTTATTTTTGGTATGAGGCACTAGGATTAAGGGAAAGAGATACATAAGAGATAAATTTTATAAGTGTTCATCAGATTTGGAAGGGCTGGTTTTGTGTGTTTGTGTGTGTGTGTGTGTGTGTGTGTGTGTGTGTGTGTGTTTTGCTTTGTTTTGTTTTTCTTCCTTTGGATTGTGAAAATATATCCCATAGCCAGTCAAATACAGTTCCCCTAGCTCTCTGGACTGCTGAGAGGAGCTGCTTTCATCAAGGTTGTTCATTTATAATGTTGGTGTTGTTGATATGTACATTGTTCTCTTGATTCAAACATCATTCTTAAGAGTTTAGAACAACTGCTCAATTTGCACTCATTTTCCTATCTCTAGATACTATTTAGTAATTCCACCAATAAAACTAGACAAAAAACAAAAGTCATACTTTCTTGAAAAAGAAAGACTACAAACTCTATTCCTATGAGCCTGACTTTAATTCCTAGCTAAACATTAAAAGGAATACCAGAGTAGTGATTTGTTTGGTAGAGAAACATTCTCTCAACCAATATTCAATACGTTGCTATATTTTGATGTATTCCAAAGTTATTGTATTTTAGAGTTACCTGGAATACTTAGGAGTTACGAGTCTTGTCCAAGGAAATACAATAGATCTAAATCAAAGGTGTGAATTGAACATAAGTCTTTCTTACTCTGAAAATGCCATGTTATCTATTTCAATATACTGCTTTTCTTCTCATGATATCTTTGCCTTTAAAAATAAATATGCTCAGGCTATATTATAATATAAAAAATGTTTAAATGTCTACATTGAAAGAGTAGTTAATAAATAATAACAAATTCTTAAACCTATGTCCCAGGTTTGTTGTATGGGAATGGGGGATACAAAAAAAAGGCAAAAGATAGTCCTTCAAGGATCTTGTCTTCTAATGAGGGAGTGAATCATTGAAAATATTGAAAAGAATTTTCATTGAAAAGAAATTGCATTCTCAATCTGATTTTATATCATTATTGGTTTTGAATTTCCTCTGTGGAAACCACCAATGTGTTATGGCTCTGTCCTATTCAACATTTTTATGAATATCTCAGATGAAATCATAGGTTTTAAATGCATCAAATTTGAATCTAGTAATAATTGACTTTTATATTAAACTTTAAAGTTGGAAATAAAAATGCCTCTCATCTAAAGCATTGTAGAATTATCAAGGCATGTGTGTGTGTGTGTGTGTGTGTGTGTGTGTGTGTGTATGTGTATGTATGTTCATTTGATCCTTAGATATAAGGCAGGTAATAATAATAATATTATCTATTTTACAGATAAGGAAAATGACTTTCAAGTAGATTTGAGGCTTACTGCCTCAGTTATATTCAGGTGATTATACATATTGCTTCCACTAAAATCTATTACCAACTCTTTGAGACACTATTAGTTGTAGAAGAGTAGGAGATATATAATAAATTTTGCAGAACTTAATTCCCCTAATAATACTTTTTTTATACAGTATATTTGAAATCTCTTTGGCTGTGGTATAAGAATCTTATTAAAAGCAAGATCAAATTTCATCAAAGAAATATTTATTTGGGCTTCCAGTGAAAGGTCCTGAATATTTTAGACCTGTGAATGAATACATTTCTTCAAGTTATCTGGGGAAAATGTTTTTGCCTAAGGAGTAGAACACCACCTATATCTATAAATTTGGGTGGTCCCCAGAGGCTGTGAATCATGTTTCCACTAAACTACTTTTAGGGGAAATTACTTCAGAAAGAGTGTATATCTTGAAAGTTGTTAAAGAAAACTGTTGACATAAATATGTACAGAAGATAAGCAGAAATTTTCAGAGCCCTCCAGAGAATATGAAAAAATAATGTTGAACCACAAAGATTCCTTTTCTAGAATCTCAAATAGTGATACAAGTTTTAAAACTACCTAATATTATATTATCAAATGAAGGGTACACATTACTTTTTTAAAATCCTAGGATGTTTTCACTCCTTGAGGCATGGAAAATTTTCAGTTTTCCATTTATAAATAAACATAGTTTTTTGCCAAATTCCCTTTTTCTCAAAGTTAAATGATTTTGGCATATTTCTGGTAGCCCTTCATGGTACCATAATATGTTGTGTCCAGATTTCTTTGTCCTTTGGTGACGGTTCTAGGTAAATTACTTTCTCTACTTATCCAGGCATCCAATTTTCCTTCTATTCTCCTGTTAGATATCTCTGCTGAATTGCTTTCTACTTCTCTATACTAGGCATCCTTGTCCCTGTTCTACTCTTTGTTGCTCTCTTCTGGTCTTGGCATACTGGTAAATATCATCTTCTGCACCTATAACTGCCAAGTGACTTCTTTACTGTGAGAAAAGAGGGCTACTAACACTTTGATTATAACTCTAGAAACATCTTTAATTCTTTTATGCTATTAACAGACATACCCAAATAGATTGAAATGCATTTATATATTTTTATGTTTGTCTTTTGAATCTTTTCATTCCACTACTTTTCCTATAGTTGGAATTTTAAAATCTAGATGTTTGTTTCAAATATGGGTTAAATAATTTTAAATACTGGTCTTGTTAGCTGGTCTCCTTCAAAATCAAAAAGGACCTTTCATTTAGAAAAAACTCCAAAATAACTAAGTTGGAATAATATGAAGAGATCCTTTGTGATTTCCATAATATTCCTGACTATTATGTAGATGAACTCAGAAGCAAATACAAAGTAGGTCCCGGTGAAGCTAGAAGAGTATTTTTATTGTTGTCTATTGCTGTTGTCATAAATTTACTTTCAGTAACTTGAATCATTATACACAATATATTGTTAGATTTTTCCCACTCTTTCTTGTTAGTGACTAAGAGATATATTTGACTTTCTGACTATTTGCACCCTGATCATTCTTCAAGGATCATTTCTGTTTGTAAAGACCCATCACCAGGTGGAATTTTTCAATCTTAGCAAGGAATCAATCACAGGACACTACAGTCTTATGGATTTAAATATTGAAAGGACATTAAGTGTCTTTGATCTCAATTTACTTTTTCTACAGATAAGGAAACTGATGCTAAAAGAGAATAAGCAACATGCTAAACAATCACATAACTAGTAAATGTCTAACCCAATAGTATTTCTTCATTATGTTAATACTGACAGATCCCAATATACAAGCCCCTGAGTGATTGAATGATGGATCTTAGAGGACTGAACTAAAGGCTTCCAGAGCCAGCCTCTAGTTTCTCTACAACTCTTGCCCAGTCTCTCTCTTCACCCTCACCATTATGTGTAAATACCAACTTCAGCATGAATAATTCAAGTGTTCAAACTAATTATGATTATAGACAAAAATGGGCCAGAAGAGTATTCTGGGCATCTGGTTGAGATCTTGTTGGAAGCTTCACATGTCAGTAGTAGGGGTGAAATGGAGAGACAAGAACTGGGAAGACAGGGCTGGGAAACAGAAAAGGGACCAGCATCTTTCCACTGACCACAGACCAAGGAGACATTCATCCAAAACTAGGGAGAAAAAAAAGATCTAAAGGAAGAGAAAAAATCATCATTACTACTTCAACAATTAGAAAATTAACCTCTCCTTCCTGACAGGGTCATCTATTCATTAAATCAATAAATATTTTTTTCTCAATTGATATTTTATTTTTCTAATTAAATGTTATGAATTTTTTCAACATTTATCTACATGCATATGCATATTTTAAAGTTACATGATTTCCTTCCAACCTCCCTTCCCAGCCCACTGCCCTTAGCAGTAAAATGTCAAGTGACTTTTGTACATTTATGTTTTTCATGTTTACAGATTAGTCATTTTTGGTATGAGGAATTAGGATTAAGGGGAAAGAAAGAAATCCATGAGATAAAAGAATCTTTTTAAAAGCGAGTGCAGTGTTCATTCAATTTTTTATTTGTTTTTCTTCCTCGGGATGGGGATAGGAGCACCCACCGTTGGTCTCCTAGGCTTGATTGAACTCTCCGAACTAGTGAGAGGAGCTATATCCCTTAAAGACAATTAACTCACACAATATTGTCATTAAGATGTAGAATGCTCTCTTGGTTCTGCTCCCTTCACTCAGCATTAGTTCCTGTAATTCATTCCATGCTTCTCTAGAGTCTGGGCATTTATAATTTCTTATGGAAAAATAGTATTCCATACCATTCATATACCATAACTTGTTCAGTCATTCCTCACTTGATGGACATCCCCTCAATTTTCAATTATTTGTCACTACAAAAAAAATAGCTGCTACAAATATTTTGGAACATGTGGGACCTTTCCCATTTTTTTTATGATTTCTTCTGGATATAGTATTAGAATTGCTAGGTCAAAGGGTATTATCAAGTTTGGTAGTCTTTGGACATAATTCCATATTGCTTTCCAGAATGGTTAGATCAGTTAACAACTCCACCAACAATACATTAATGTTCCAATCCTCCCACAACCTCACCATTATTTATCATTTTCTCTTTTTGTCAACATATTCAATCTGTTAGATGTGAGGTGAAAAACTCATAGTTGTCTTAATTTGCATTTATCTAATCAATCATGATTTGGAGAATTTTTCATATGATTTTATATATATATATATATATACATATATATGTATATCTTTAATTTCTTCATTTGAAAATTGTCTATTCATATTCTTTGACCATTTATCAATTGGAAAATGACTTGCAACCTTATAAATTTGATGCAATTCTCTGTTTAATTTAGAAATAAGACTTTTAAGCAGATCCCCTAGCTGTGAAAATTGTTTTCTTTCTAATTTTGGCAGCAATATTTTATTAGTGCAAAAACTTTTTAATTTAATATAGTCAAAAATAATTTTGCTGTTTATAACATACTCTATTTCTTGCTTAGTCAAAAACTTCTTCCCTTTCCATAGATCTGACAGAGAATTTCTTGGTCTGTTAATTGGTCTATGGTGTCACACTTTATGTCTAAAATCTGTATTCATTTTGACCTTATTTCAGTATAGAAACACTTGCAAGTGTTTCTTTTGAACTTACTCTAATCCACTGATCTATTACTCTGTTTCTTAACTAGTACCAGGGAGTTTTGATGACTTCCAGTTTAAAGTTTAGTTTTAGATCTGGTAGAGCTAAGCCTTCATGTTTTTATAATATTGACCTTTTATTGCTCCAGATGACTTTTGTTACTATTTTTTCTAGCTCAATAAAATAGTTATTTGGTAGTTTGATCTTTATTTCACTGAATAAGTAATTTAATTTGGCTAGTCAATCAACATTCATTGAAAACCAAAGAAAGGAGTAAACCACTCTAGAGTAATTATGTCCTAATAAAGGAGACAATATGCAAATTGTCATGTGCAAACAAGATATAGATGGGATAAGCTTGGGATAAGGGAACCAACAGAAAGGACTAACATTAAGATCTGGTAAAGACTTCTTTTAAAAGGGGGAAATTTCACATGGGACTTGAAGGAAACCAAGGAAGTTAGGAGACAAAGATAAAGATGAAAAGTTTTCCAGGTATAGGAGACAATAAGGGAAACTACATTGTGTTAGGATATACATTAGTATATTTCATCTTGGATATCAGATATTATATATATATATATATATATATATATATATATATATTTTTTTTTTTTTTGAAAAACCATGGGGTTAAGTGACTTGCCCAAGATCACACAGCTAGTAATTATTAAATGTCTGAGCTCGAATTTGAACTCAGGTCCTCCTGACTCTAGGGCCAATGCTCTATTCACTGCACCACCTAGCTGCCCCCTCTCTCTTTTCTTGATATTTTATTTTATTTTTCCAATTGCATGCCATGCAAGTTTATTAATATTCATCCACTTTCATATTTATGTTACATATTTTTTACCATCTGCTCTTCCCATCCCACTCCCCTCAGTGGTGAACAATATGGTAAACATTGTACATGTCTATATCTGTTTGACATATTTACATATTAGTTATTTTGTTTATGAGGAATTAGGACTAAGGGAAAAGAAAGAAAACCAAGGGAATGAAAGGAAAAACACAAGAAGTTTTTCAAAATCATCATAATATGGATTAAGATTCTGGTTTGTTTTGTGCATTTTTTTCTTCTGGATGTGGATGGCATCGTCCATATCAGACCATATCAGATTTTTCAGCATTGTCCTAGATCTCCAAACTGTTAAGAGGAGTTGTATCCATAATAATTAATCAATTCATAATGTTGTTGCTAAGGTGTACAATGATCTCTTGGCTATGCTCCCTTCTCTCAGCATTAGTTCCTTCTTCTCTAAAACCTGACCCCTCATGATTTCTTATATAACAATAGTACTCCATAATATTCATATGCTATAACTTGTTCAGTCATTCTCCAATTGATGAACATCTCTTTAATTTCTAATTTTTTTGCCACTACAATAAGTCTGTCTCTCTCTTTAAAATAAAAAGATTTTATTTGTTTTTTTTCTCTCCATCACTCCTTCCACCACCACCCCACTTTTGGGGAAAAAAAAAGATAAGAGAGAAAGAAGCAAAAGCAAAATCCTTACCAAAATATGTATAGTACAGCTAAGCAAATTCCAATAATTTCCATGACGGGAAAAGTATGTTTTATTTTACATATTGAGTCCAGCACTCCTCTGTCAGAAGCTAAGTAGCATTCTTTCTTCATCATCAGAATTCATTAATCATGATTGGTCATTAAGATAACCACATCATGAGATTCATAATTGTTTCTCTTAACTCTTTTATTGTTATTATATGTTTCCCTCTTTTTCCCCCCCCCACTTCAGTCTGAATCAGTTCGTACAAATCTTCCCTTGTTTATTTGAAACTGTCCCATTCTTCATTTCTTACAGACTAATAGTATTGTTACACTGACATATTATGATTTTTTCAGTCACAGAGCTAAGAATTGGCCCACTCGTTCTGGAAAATAATTTTGAACTATGTCTCCAATGTCACTAACTGGCCTGTACCCCTAAGAAGGTAAGCACTTACAAGGAGGTCAGAAAAAATAGTAGAAGGACAACTCAAAGTCTCTGTAAAGAATTTAGTATTTATTAGAAGAGATGAGAGATGCTGGCACAGGACTGCCCAACCTGGCATGCCCATATTAAAGAAGGTGCTGTGCTCTGAGTTCAAAGCAGAATGACAGTATCATAAAGGAAATGGAAATGTGCAAATCTAGAAACATCTTCATACCAAATATTTAAGTGGACTACTTATGCCCGATCTATAGAAGAACTTTTTGAATTCATGTTGGACTGAACACAATGCACATTGGTCCCAACAATATGTCTTTGGTCCTCTTTGAATACAAAGAACAAACAACAATCTCTAAGATCAAGTATAATTACTTTTTTGCCTATTGCTATAAAAGAGCAAAAGGAAAGATGACTCCAGTGGTCAAAATATTCATTTTAATATATCTACAAAAGTATTATTTCTGGTGGTAAAGAATTAGAAACTAAGGGGATAAGCATATCTTAGAGAATAACCATTTCTTTTTCATTGAACTTCATTACCTCCCAGTTGTCTTAGGGTATAAATCTTCTGTGTTATTTTGTTCTCCCACTTCTTATCAAAGAATTCTTGAGCCATAGTTGCTGGGTTCTGAAGTCATCTAGTTGAGTACCTTTCATTTTTTTCAGATGAGAAAATAAGGGTAAGGGATATTAAGCGATTTATCTGAACTCACATTGGGAGTAACTATCAGAAGCCATAATTGAAATCAAGTCTCCTAATTCCAGAACTAAAGGTATTCCCATTGTACCACATTATTAGAAATCTTCTATTTTCTTTCTTGTCGATTAATTACTCCTAATTACTCTTAGATTTATTCCCTATTTTTTTGAGCCTTGGATAATATAGTTTTCAAAGGAGATAATCGACCCATCACACCTAAGAACTATAACAGAGGACCAGACATATAGCTTCAATTATGATTTCTATTATTCTTTTTTGGGAGTATGTGACATACAGTCCTACTGAGTGCTTCCACCAGATTTATCATTGGACTATTATTTTAAGAGGATTTTGTGAAAGTTTTATGAGCCATTACAGAAAATTGACTCTATGCTGGCTTTTTTTTCCTGATTTTAGAAGAGAAAATGTTATTTTAACAGAGAATGCTATTACCATTTACTTCAGGGATGATTTTGGATTTGGTTCACATTTCATGCATATTTTATCCACAATTACCACATATGTGTAGTTTTCTCCACTAGCAGCACATATGGAAAATCTCTTTATGGAAAATATGAATGATGTCGTCTGCATAGTAATATCAGGAGATGAATGTACACTCCCATGGTGAAGTTGAAGCCATGGTATATTATTTGGATTAGAGAATGTTCTTCGTGGTCTCTGGGAGGCCCATTTGGCTTTACCCATGATTGGCCCTAGGAGTATTGCCCTAGATTCCCTTGAAAGAGACTTGTAGACTCAAAGGCTTCCTGGAGTCATTCATGGACTGACCCCCCCCCCCCCCCCCCGCAAAGTCATGAATTCACTTCTTATCCTCAGACTTTAGGGGAGGGAGCTAAAAAGTTTAATCAGTTTGTTCTGACCCCTTTCATGTTTAGTTCTCCAGACCCTCCACAGTTTCAGCAGCTTATTCCCCTAAATGATGCTTCTGTTCCTTATCCAGGTTTTTTTTTTTTAATTCAGATCCACATTTCCCTGTGGCATCTCTGGATGGATTATCCCCAAATAGCTGCTTAATGCTTCACTGGTGAACCAAACAATTTTCAAAGAGGATGTTGGTGCAAGATGGAATGAAAGCCCACATGAGAGGTTTAGGACAAACTATTTTTACTCCTTTCACTAGATAAATTAATAAAGATATGCAATGTTATTTTTGAAATATACTGATTTTGTAGAATACTACAAATAATAATTTTAAAAAAAGGAGTGACAAGACTTTATTGTTTCTGGAGACAGAGGACAAGAGTTCAAATCCTAACTCTGATACCTACTGCCTGTGTGTCACCTTGGATAAACCACCTTACTGACTTTGTCTATAAAATGAGGAGACTGGATGGGAAAGTTACTAATAGCCTTTTCAGTTCTACAATTCTATTAAATATCTCTTAAGTGTAAGGCATAATTGAATATGATAAAGGAGATAGATACTTAGTCTTGTTATTATAGAATCATGCATGCAAGTCTAACTAATGTCTAACATATGTGTATTCTAAGACCAAAGGAAAGTTAAATAGCCTCTCCATTCCACAAGTGGCACTCTATCATTAGAAACTGTAGAGTCTGTACTGATCTGGATCTACTCAGGTAGAGTGAATTTTTATATTTGGAGTCCCCTAACCCAGTGAAACCAAAGGTCAAAAAACAAAACAAAGCAAAACAAAATAGATGCTGAACTAAGTTAAAGAAACAAAGATGAAATAGTTGAGTGAAGACATCAGAATCTCTCTGACTCTTATACAAATGGATCAGGTGAACTTCATTGTTTCTTTCAACTCTAAGATTCTGAAATTTTATAATATGAAACACAATGCTTCTTCCATATTTCAATGGATCTTTTATATCAAATTGAATAGGTAAGGCCTCTTCTTAGATATCCAACACTGGAGATCCACCCAATAAACTTGGAAATTCCTTCTAGGCTTCAGGACATTACATGGATATGAATGGAGTAAAGTGCTGCCTTTCTCTTTATTTCTTTCTCTTTTTTCTTTCTTTCCATTCCTTAGTCAGAGGACATGTGATTATGAGTAAGATGCATTTTGTGGACAGAGGGAAAGGGAGGGAAAGAAGAAAAGGAAATTTAAAAAAAAAGAATGGAAGGAAGGAAGGAAGGAAGGAAGGAAGGACAGGGGAGAGAGAGAGAAGGGAGGGAGGCAGGGAAGGAAGGGAGGGAAGGAAGGGAGGAAAGGAGGAAGGGAGGAAGGGAGGAAGGAAGGGAGAAAGAAAGAAAGAAAGAAAGAAAGAAAGAAAGAAAGAAAGAAAGAAAGAAAGAAAGAAAGAAAGAAAAAAGAAAGAAAGAAAAAAGCAAGAGTATCTTGTTAATGAATCTCTAATGAACATTACAGACATCTTTGGTGAGCTTTCATCTCCCTCTTTTAAAATTCATTATCAAAGAGGTTATCTAATAAAGATATTTCCATTGATAGCACATTGTGTCAAATCTATTGGATTGGATTTTTGCATGAGATAACTTGTTGGGACAAAAAAGTAAAACCTTTAACTTAATATTTCAGATCTCTCAATCAAATATTGTTATGATTTTTAAAAAATTATTAGTGAGACAAAAGTTTAGTGGTATCTTGTATTTCCAATATCCCCTTTCAGTTATAGGAAATGTTCTGATAAAAAATAATTCCGACCTCTTCATAGAGAATTCGGGAACAAAAGACAAGGCATAGCCACTATTTCAATTTGTTTCTTTGACTTCTTATGTCATAATAATATTAATAATAATAAGTAGAATTCATGTTTGAAAAACACTTCAGAAATGTTCTTATTTTATAGCTACAAGAATGCAAGGAGGTAGGTACTATTATTATTTACATTTTACAGATAAGGAAATAGTAAAGATTAAATGACTTGTCCAAAGTTCAACTTCTAAGTATCAAAGTAAAATTTAAGGTTAGATTTTCCTCACTCAAAGTCCAATGATCTGATAAACCGCTTAGTTGTCAAGGTTACAATGGAGGGTTTCATTTTTGGGAATGGGGAGGAGCTTCCATGCATTTATTATCATTTAGGGTCTAATAATATAAGACAAAAGAAGAAAAAGTACTTTCAATCTGTAAAATATATATATGTATATATATATATATCATTGCTGCTAGTAGTCAATGAATCTTGGCATCATTCACCAAAGACCTGTTTGCCTTGCCCTAGTAATATCTATACAGAGAACTAAGGAAAGGTGTCTAGATATTAGAAGAGAAATAGACTAAAATCATATGTTACTTGTGGCTCAAAGCCCATTTGCATAAGAGTATTCATATAGATCATTCAATGCTCCATCCCCAAGAGAGAGTATTGTTGGAGTTAGGAAGAAGAAATTTCTGATTTTTTTAATTTAGTAATATTATTTTCCAATTCCTTATAAAGGTAATTTTCAACACTCATTTTTTGTAAGAAATTTTTCTCCTTCCTTCCCTTCCTTCCTCCATCCCCAAGAGAGCAAGAAATTTGATAATGGTTTTAGATGTACATTCATGTTAAACATAATTTCACTTCAGTCATCTGTGGTGAAAGAATAAATGGGAAAAATCACAAGAAAGAAAAAAACAGAAAACAAAAGAAAAATTGAAAATAGTATACTTAGATCTGCAATCAGACTCCATAGTTCTTTCTCTGGATGTGGATAGCATTTTTCATCGCAAGTTTTTTGGAATTGACTTGGATCATTGTTTTACTGAAAAGAGCTAAGTGTATTATAGTTGATTGTCTCACAACATTTCTGTTATTGTGTACAATGTTCCTATGCTTCTCACTTCACTTGGTATCAGTTCACAGAAGTTATTCCATGTTTTTCAGAAATCCACTTGTTCATCATTTTTTTTATAGAATTTTATAGAAGAAAGTATTTCATTACTTTGTATACTTCAACTTGTTCAGTCATTCTACAATTAATGGGCATTCCCTTAATTTCCAATTCTTTGCCACTACAAGAAGGGCTGCTATAAATATTTTTACATGTGATTTTTTAAGTTTTTAAATAATATTTTTAGGATACAGACTTAGTAGTAGTGGGATCAAAGTCTATGCACAGTTTTGGGCATAGTTTCAAATCATTTTAAAGAATGATTGAATCAATTTACAATTCTACCAACAATGTATTAGTGTTCCAGTTTTCCCACATCTCCAACATTTATCATTTTCCCTTTCTATCATGTTAACTAATCTGATAGGTATGCTGCAGTATCACAAAGTTGTTTTAATTAACAGTTCTCAAATCGATATTGATTTACACTTTTATTCATATGTCTGTAAATAACTTTAATTTATTCATCTGAAATCTGATTGTTCAGATCCTGTGATTATCAATCTGGGAATGATTTGTATTCTCATAAATTTGACTCAATTTTATATCTTTGAGAAAAGAGGCTATCAGAAACACTGACTGAAAAAATTGTTGGTTATAGATTTTTGAAATGTTTTGTGGTTTCAGATAATTTTCAGACTTCTGAAGAGGAATAAAAGATTCTGGGAAGAAGCTAATATGTAGAGGAACTGGCAATTCAATCACATTCCTATTTCCACTTTCCTTCACTAGAGACTTCAGGGAATTTCTTTCTGGGTGAGAATTTCTTCTCTTGGTTGAACTGCATTATCTAACTCTTAATAACAGAACTGCTTCAATCTGTGCATTGTCTGGTATAATTTCATATGTATACCTTCTCTGATTTTGTTTGCTTTTGATTTGGATAAAGAAACTTATTAGTTATTCCTCACATGTATTCTTTGAGTATGAAGGAAGTCAAACTTAAGACAGATAATTCAGAATATTACTCCCCTATTAAGATATAATGATCAGGAGCTACTCTTGAAGCTTAAAATTATTTTCCCCAGACTAACAATATTTAAAGGTAAGCAAATATATAATATAGCTAGCCTTTAATCCAACATTCTACTTCCTATCCTGTTAGAAATCAAGAGCCTTTTAGAAGGAAGGATGAGAAAGGATCTAGAGATAACCATGCCTCCCTGTAAGGCATATTTGGACAGAGCTATGTGGACATATATAACCTACATGAATACAACACATATACCATTTTCTTACATACAGATAGCTAAAATACATAATATTATATAATAAACAGATTAGACATGTAGAAAACAAGCTATTAACCAAGGAGCAAGGAAGAAAGTCCTAAATAAAAGCATATAAAAAGAAATGGGAGTGTAGTGTAGAAATAGAGGTGATTGAACTAAATTATTTCTAAGATTCCTTGCAGATTTAAATCATATAATCCTACAAAATTATAGAAGTGCAAAAGGAATTCACATAGTATAGAAGAAAACTGAGTCCTGAAGAGGGGAAGTGAGTCACAGGAGTCATGCAGGGAGGTAGTGACAGAGCTGAGACTAGAATCCAGCTGGTCTGACTCCTTCTCCAAGACTGATCCCCTGAACCACACAGCTTTCCAGATGTCATAAACTGACTTCTTAAAACTTGCCACCGTCTCCTACATTTTTTTCCATTGGTTTTTGGCAATTTCTGACCCACAAGGGAGCCCTTGTTCCTGGAAGGGTCACTGGGAGGGGGAACAGAGTCTGTGTGACTGTCTGGAATCAATCCCAGTTGGAGGCTGGACAAGTAAGAACAAATGGCCTGAAGTAGATGCTTTCTTCTCCCTTGTTTTCTTTGGAAAGTATGTCAGAATGCCCGATGTCTGTAGCACATTGGAAGGTCTGGGTCCAATTTCCTAGAAAGACATAGAATCCTTGATGAGGAAATAGAAATATACATCTATTCATTTTAAAAACTTTTTACAATTTTTATTTACATTATTTCTTGTTGCATCACCTATCCTTTCCAATATGTTCTCCCCTTTCTCTCCCTGAGGATCAACCCTTATTAAAAAGGATGAAAAATGTGGTAAATGCTGTTCAGAAACACTAAACAAGTTATCATCCAAGGCTAGCATTATTTGCACTTTTCCATGCCAATGGTCCCCCACCTTTATGAAAAAGAGAAGGTACATGTTCATATTTCCACTTCAGTTTCAGGTTTGAGCATTATAATTTTCTTGCATGTAGTTGCAATGGTCTTCTTCTTTTCCTTTTCCTTTAAGTCATTATAGTCATCATGTAAATTATGTTCCTTTTTGTGTGTACGTCATTTAGAAGAAATTCAAGCATCATCCCATGTCTCTCTATATTCATCATATTAATTTCTTATAGTAGAGTTAACACTGCATTTATGAGTCACAATTTCTTCAATTATTCCATAATCAATGACCACTAATACGTTCCTACTTCTTCGATGCTAGAAAATTTAGGTGTACATAGAAAACTTTTTTTGGACAAAGATCTCTTTTTCCATAAACATTTTTATGCCCTTATTACCTGTCAGGCATTGTATGCTAATCTAACCTCAAAAGGGAAGCAACTACAATGATCCAGTTACTGTCCTCAGAACTTTTCAAATATTATTTCATTTGATCCTCAAAACAACCCTGGGGCTACTATCTTTATTTTACAGTTGATGAAACTGAGATAGACAGAGTTTAAGTGACATGCTCAGAGTCACATAGTTAATAAATATCTAAGGTTATATTTAAATTCAAGTCCTCTTGCTTCCAGGCTCAGCACTCTATATTCACTGAGCCTCCTAGCTATCTCTATCAGGGAGATTTGTGTCAAAGGGCCTCTCTCATTTTGAGTCTAATAATTTTTAGCATAATTCCAAATTGCTTTCCAGAAGATTGGATCAATTCATGGCTCCATCCATAGTGCCCATCTTTTAAAAAATTTTGCCATTGACATTTTCCACTTTTTATATCATCCTTGCCAATGTGCTGACTTTAAGATAAAACCTCAGGTTATTTTGATTTACAGTTCTCTCACTATGAGTGTAACAACATTTGAACTGGGCTTGCACAAAATTTCTGCTCTGTTTCTAGTCATACATATTATGAGATGTGTCAGAATAACAAACTTCCTGGCTATTTCTAAACATGGTTAATTCAGTGCTAAGGCAAGTCTGAAGTTTTGTGATAATGAGGCAACCTGCTTAGGGGCTACTGAAGAGAAAGAGACTGATGATTTGATGGAGTTTTGGATGTAAATAGCCTGATCCTCAGTAGTATCTTTCCATCTGACTTTAAATTGGTTCAGAGACAGTTCTAAGCCACTTTCAGGAGGGGAAACGGGATAGACGGCTTTTCTTTCTCCATCCTGGCTACTAGTTGACCATGAATGCATGCCAAATCAAATACTTGTTCTGTGTAGGTGAGTTTGAGTCTGTGTTTATAGATGCCTCTTTTTTTGTTTTTTGGGTTTTTCTTGGTCTTAGATGAATAAATATTGATTCTAAGATGGATGTATGACTGTCTCTGTGCTTGTACAAAACCTTGTGAATTTAAAATATGTAAAGACTTCAGGTTCTTTTAGTGAGATCTAGTCTAGGGAGCAGTCACCAAACAATCTACCAGAACAAAGGGAGAAAATGAACACCTGGAGGAGCTTGGACACATGATCTGACCTGGATGACCAAAAGATATGGACTCTGAAGGGAAATGATCCAGAGCCAAGGGAAAGTGTGAAAAAGACAGTTTGTTGTTCTGTCATTTTTAGTCATGCCCTACCCTTTGTAACCTACTTTGGGGTTTTCTTGGCAAAGATACTTGAGTGGTTTCTTCCATTTCCTTCTCCAGCTCATTTTCAGATGAGACAGACAAACAGGGTTAAGTGACTTGCTCAGGATCACACAACTAGGAAGAGTCAGGAGCCAGATTTGAATTCAGAAAGGTGAATCTTCCATAACTGACACACTATTGAATTCTAGTTTAAATATTCCATTCAAAACTAACAATGCTTGGAGTCCATGCTCATCTTTGTGGCTGGTCATAGCTAAATGGCTTGGGAAATAGTGTCTTGATCTTTAAATCAATAGGACCTGAGTTCAAATCCATTCTCAAAGACTTAGTAGCTATGTGACCTTGGATAACTCACTTAACCTCTGTAAAAGGAGGAACAGTACTTGCCTGGTGGCAGCCCCTGAGCCCTGAGCTGGCCCCAACTCCCTCACTAGAGGCAGAGGCTGCCTGCAAACCATAGGCCACTCAGGAGGTAGTAGAAGGGCCTGGATCTGGCTGAAGTGGGGCTCCTCTCCTAGGGATACTGCCCGTAGAGAGTAGATAGGAGAGAAGTGAGAGCCCAGTCCTGCCTTTTGGCTCTTGCTCTGACAGTTATCTGATCAGTCCTTAATAATACTATCAATAGTTTATAATTTTTCTTTTGAGAAATGCTTGTTTATATCAGTTGATCACTTTGGTAAGTACTTTTTATTCTTATATATTTGCATTATTTCCTACATCAGATCTTTATCTGAGATTTATTGATAAGACATTTTTTGTGAGTACTTACTTTGTCCTAAGAGTCATAGAGAGGCAAGAATTAGAATATTACAGTTTAGTGGAGAGGAAGAGATGAAAATGAACCATGAAACCGGAGGTCTGTGCCTTGGTCTGCCAAAGCATAGTTGTGTGCTTTCTCTAACTATGCATGGAAGCTTGGATCAGAAGCAAAGAAGGTGAATAGGGTTTCCTTAGGATTAGCAACTAGGCTAAATTGGTAGGTAGCACATGCCTATTTACTATAATCCCTCCTAGGATAGAAGCTGTGACTGATGTGTGAGCTAGAGAGTTCTGAGATGCAATAGGACTAAAGCCAATATGACGTCCATTCTAAGACCGGCAACAATATATTGAGTCCCTAAGATTAGGAATTGTAGGAAAAGCAGACTGTCTAAAGAGGAGCCAATCAGGTCATGTTGAAAATTGAACAGGCTACATCATCTATGCTGTATAGCAATGGGATTGGGCCCATAAATGACTGCTTCACTTTCTACCTGGGAAAGATAGAAATATCCATTCTCAAAATAAAAATGAATGAAAAATTAAGCGAAATGAAACAAACAAAAAAGATATTTGATTGAAGAACATGGGGTCAATGGATTATAGTATGATAAAGGAGAAATTTATGAAATATCACCCAAGAACTCCAGGCTGAGTAGGGAGACAACTGTAGTTGGATATAAAATTATGATTGATTGGTACAATATGGAGCAGTTAGTGAACTAAATGGCAGCTCTAATAAAAGCATCATCTTTCCTAATATACTGTTGATGTGAAATATGAAGCATGTTTCAACCCTCTCTGAAGAATCCAAATTTCAGATTTCCTCAAGAGCAATTATATCACCATAGAGGGAAATTGTACAGAGTGGATGCAAGAAGGTTTATGACACTCAATGATTGATGGTCTTTGCCAGACTCTCAAAGTTGTCAATGACAAAAAAAGATTAAGAGCATACGAACTGGAATAAAACATTGTGGGTAAAATTCTTGATGCTACAAGAAACCAGGACAGGAACCAAAACCAAACCAAAACAAAACCACACCCCAAATCAAAAATTTAAGAGTAAACAAAAGTTTATTGAGTTTTCCAGCAAGGAAGTATGTATGACAAGAGTGAAGATTCTCCGAAGGAATAAAAAGATAATGCTTATTTGGGTTTCAATTTAGGAAGATGGTGATTTGAATATGATGCATCTCAGAATGGCAGGTGATGTGGTACCCCTTAATTAGACAGGATCTCTTGCTGGGGCTATTATTAGAAAGACTCTTCACTTTAAAGATCTCTTGTAATTCCATCCTAATAGATAGGATTGTCCTTGAGGTTTCATCAGCAACAAAGATCCCTGCCAGGGTAAGATTTTAATATAAATATGTTGAGGCAAGTTAGAGAAACTGCAACTCCCCCATGTCCAATTCAGCCATTTTAGAGGCAGTGTTAGGTGGTACAATGTGTAAAGTTCTGGATTTGAAATAAGTAAAATTTAGTTCAAATCCATCTCAGACCTTTACTTTCTATGTGACTTTAGACAAATCTTAACCTCAGTCTGACTTGATTGCACTATCTATAAAATGGAGATACTAATTACAGAACTTCTCTGGGTCATTTTGAAGATGAAATGAGATAAAATTTGCAAGATTCTCCAAAAACATAAATGTTAGCTATTACTGTCAGAAAATCAAACTCCTCAAGGGTGAAGTGGTAAAATAATGAGTAGCAAAGATTAAGATTCTCTGACTCCAGAATTAGTGTTCTTTCTACTTCCCAATATTATCCTGAGTATTTGGTGGAGAATGTACCACCATCAATAAAATAAGTGGATCCATTAAAATTTGTTGCAAACATGAGAAAACAGAGACTCAGAGCCCACATAGCTAAGGAACTTGGGAGTCAGAATTCAAACTAGGTTCTTCTAACTTCAAAATCAGAGCTCAGTCTAAGCAAGTCTCAAAATATAGGTTCAGAAGAGAGAGTGAGAAAAGGTGAAAAAGATAGGTGACTGTGTGCAGAGAACTGAGGAGTTTTTTGTGACCCTTAGAGAAGGCTGCTTGGAGGCTCCTAACTATACCAAAATAAAGATGAATCAGTATGAAAGTGACTAACATGAATAAAAATGTTCCCAGGAAATTAAGGGGAATAGACCAGGAGAAATCTCCCCCCAAAGACTCTTAATTGATGATTGATTTAGTTTCCCAGATATATCAATTAATCCTTAAAACTACATTCAACCTTCATGTCTTAGTAATAAATTAATATTTGTTGAGTGATTATGGAGCTCATAGTGAAAGACTAAACCATCTATCTAGATTTCTTATGATAACTCTAATTTATATAACATTTAAAAACTTATACAGTAATTCCTACACATAGCACTGTGGAAATAGGGAGAAGGAGGAGGATCAGTCCAAGTATTATTTTTACCCATTTTGCAGATAAAGAAATGAAAACTTATGGGCAGCTAGGTGGTGTAGTGGATAGAGCACCGGCCCTGGAGTCAGGAGGAACTGAGTTCAAATCCAGCCTCAGACACTTAATAATTACCTAGCTATGTGGCCTTGGGCAAGCCACTTAACCCCATTGCCCTGCCAAAAAAAAAAACAACCTAGAAAAAAACAAGAAATGGAAACTTGGAGAGACATTCATTGACTTACTCAAAGCCATGAGACTAGTAAGGTATGCAATTAGGTTCAAAAACTGAGCTCTTTCTGGCTTTAAACCTTATTCATGTGATGCCCAAAGTCAAAGTCAGAAACTGGAAAGGAATTCCTGGTCCAAAGTTACGTAAATGTAATGCCAAATCCAGTTGGGATCATCGCAAGTAGATGAGTTATAAAGTTAATCTAGTACCGATAAAGGGAGCAATCCATATTAACTGAGCAGCTACCTTGTGGCTCATTCTCTGCTAACCCCTAAGAGAATGCTGGACTGTGAGAATGGATAAAATTAATATGATGCTGTAATCCTACCCTTATATAATTTACAATCTACTTTTAAGTTGTGGGGTAAAATTTATAGATAGATAATTAATATTGTAAGATTTGAAATGAAAAGGCAAGGTGTCAAGCTGGAACAGAGTGACCTATATTCTTCATTTTACCTTGTTTGATTTTTCTCCTGATCCTGACTTGGGCTTTCTATTTTGCTCCTTTTAGGAAGACTCAAATGAAATGCTTATTGAATTGATTGGAACACAATGTCAGTTTCTGCAAGAAGCCATACTTGATTGCCTGTGACTCATAGTGAGTTCTTCCTTCTTTGAGCATATTTGTTGTTGTTCAGTCATTAATTTGGAGCCAACCCTTTGTGATCCCTTGGCCTATAGACCATCAGGCCTTTCTATTTTCTACTGTCTCCTGAGGTCTGTCCAACCTTATGTTTATTGCTTCTTTAACAGTATCTATCCATCTCATCATCTACTATTCCCTTTTCTTAGCATCAGGGTCTATAATGTGTCTGTATTTCAGCAGGGATTTAGAGGTAGTGCAGTGGGTAGGGTGTTGAACCTAATTAGGACTGTGCTTTAATCTGGTCTCAGAAAATTTCTAGTTGTGTAACACTGGACAAATTACTTAGCCTCTTTCTGCTTCTAATTCTTCATCAGTAAAACGGGGATAATAATGACACCTACCTCCCAAGGTTGCTGTAAATATAAAATAATATTTTACAATACTTTACAAATCTTAAAAGTTATGTAGAGTGCACTCAAGTGAAAGAATAGTTTCGATAAGACATAGACCCTTCTTTCATGTGGTATGTAGTGGGGAGAATACAAAGCATACAATAGATAAATAACAAGCAGAATATTACATACTACAACCATTTAAGAGGAATAGCAAAGAGCAGATGGACTAAATTTAAGTAAGGCAGAGTTGCACAAAGTTGTCAATCTCACTTTCTTCCTGAGACATCAGAGTCCAGTGGCCAAATAAATCGTGATGGTTTGAAAAGCAGTGGAAGGCTTTGGCATCTTTGGTGTCTCTGTTCAGGCTTTAAGTATTCCACAATCTCCTTCAGTCTCCTTCACACATGTTGGAACAAATTGTTGTCATTTACTCATTCTTCTGGGAAAATTCTTCATATATTTGGGTTAACATCTTCTTAATTTACCAATAGATTTGATTTAGCCAGTCTTCCTGGAGCCATAAGTGAGAATTTAGTGATAGGTAGACAATGCAGGTAAATGAGCAGTCCTAAAAAAGGGTTCAGCAAGCCCTCATACTAGAGGAACTAGTCCTCCAGAACACCCCATTCATGCTAATCTCTAGAAATGCAAATAAAAAAGTTATCCAGTTTCTGACCACCAAGAACTTACATTCTACTGGGATAGTTCGACTCTTATAGGAAAGAAGGGGGCTCTGGTATGTCTGCTTTTAATTTGTATCTTAAATGCTTATTGAGCAAGGTACATTGGGCAGTTGATTTGAACTAAGAAATCAGTAATGCTTCGATGAAGAGATACCAGTCTTGGAGTCTGAGAACCTGTGTTCAAATCACAGTACTATAATTTTCTATATTTGGATTTTTGAGTAAGCCACTTAAATGTCTTCATCTGGAAGAGGAAAATATTCAGTAATATATTCTCCAAGGTCACTTTCAGTTCAAATTACATACTGCCACCAATATGACCTTTTCAATACATTAAAATATATACCTTACTTAGTTCATATCTGATCTGGGTTCATAGCCTGTCTCTGACACTCATTAACAAATCATTTTTTCTTTTATAAAAATCATTTTAATCACTTGTAATAGAATGATATTACTTATAATATTGACTTCAGTTGTTATAATAATCATATTATCATATTTCTAAATTATTTTGAAAAGACTAAATTGTTATATATTATGAGGATGATGATGTGCAGTCTTTCTCACTAGCAGATACATGGATAGAGAGAGACTTGAAGGTATTAAGAGATAAATGGGGGAGAAGTACATACCAATGCTGTAGGCATTTTTTCCTAAAATTCTAACTGTGAATAGAAGATAAAATATAACTAAAAAGGGTGTAGAGTGAAGTATAAGGTATGTTTCTTTGTATTTTTCTGAATGATAGTAATCTGTTAATGTTATCTGATTTTTCTTTCATATTTTCCCAACCTAGGACAAAGGTTGGTTCACAATTCTTGAATATAATTAAATTTTAGGAAGGTTTTCTCTTCCATCTCCTATCAGCAACAATATCAGCAGAAATAATAGAGTAGCAGCAGCAGTATTACATAGCAACCTCAGTAGTAGTAGTAGTAGTGGCAGCAGCAGCAGAAAGTACTTAAATCATGCCAGAGTGGGCACTGGTTTGAAAATTATTATAACTATATATGATTTCTCCATCCTCTGAACTCATGAGTACTTTTTATTTCTCTCATTCATTCATGGCCTTCAAATTCACTGTTTATATGTAGGAATCTTTCATTTCCCTAATAGATTTGTAAACTCTTAGAAGCAGGTACTTCATCATTTCTATTTTTTATATATTTCATAGGTTTAGCATAATACCTTCCACAAAATAGACACTCAAGAAATATTTGTAAAGTGAATGAATAATGAATGAAAGCCAAATTTCATCCACATTTCCTAATTTCCTTTTCTCAAAAGTCAGACTCAGATACACCAAAAGAAATCATCAGATTTAACTGGATCTAGGCAATTAGAGGACTACAGGAAGTCTGATCTTTTAACATTTGTGAAAATAAAAGCATAAAGACAGCAATGATATGATTGAAATTCAGAAGGTCACTGAATAAGAAGAACCTCCCTGGTGAATGATAGCACAGAGACCTCTTCAAAGTGTCCAGAACAGGCCAGCATTACCACATTAAATATACTGTGGGCTAAATTGCTCATTTCAATAAACAGTGGGTTATGTTTCTAGAACAGCAATCCCACCCTAACCCCAAAGTTTTAGTAGGACAAACTGGGGAAACATTTTTATCCCACTCCAAAACCTCATCCATGCTTGCCCTACTTCAGCAGGAGGTTTGGGTAAACAGGAAGTCCCAGTGTGACTGGGAGAGAGGAGATAAATAGAGCATTTTTCTCTGGAATTCTTTGCTTCTTCATCAGTTCTCAAGGGGACAGTATGTAGTATAGTGATGTAAACATCTGGATTTGGAGTCAGGAAGCCTTGGGTTCAGATCCTACCTCTGACATTTATGTCAGTATGACCCTGAACAAACTTTCATATACATCATGCAACTCCCTATGATTTATTAAGAACAAATTCCATTTGTTCTCTTTAGGAGATGGCCATGCAAAGGCAGTTACAAGTTCCTAGGTAATAGGTAGGAAGATTTTCAAATCAAGATCTGGAAATGGCATTTATTTATAAAGTACGAAGTCTTACATTTAGGTCATATCTTTGTACCTACTGAACAAAAGAAGACCCTTTCTATCTATTTATCAGAACTTTGTTTTCACTTTGTGAACAAGCTACTACAAAAAGATTGCTTTAAGTCTCACATCTAAGTGAACATAAATGGTGTCAATTAATCAATTATCAAACATTTACTAAGCACCTAATATGCACTACATAATTAGGATGTACCAGGGGTTAGGAATATAAAGAAGAATATGCAAGTGTCTGCTGTCAAGGCGTTTGCATTCTATTGGAGAAAATATTCCTATATATATAAGCACATACAAAATACATTCAAGAAGATATCATTTTTGGAGAAGAAGAACTATCAACTAGTAATAATAGGAAAGGCTTCATGTAAGAAAGAGAAATCTGGACAAAGGATCAGAGAGGAGAAATGAAATATGTGAGGACAGCAAAGGGACCAGGGTGGGTAGATGATAAAGGGGGTCAGTTTGTAATAGGGATAGCAAGATAGGTGGGAGTGAGTTTGAAAAAAGTTTTAAATTCTAGTAGAGTCTTTATTTGATCCTAGACAAGATAGGGTGTCAATCAAATTTACTGAATAGAGAATGAATGTAATATTGAAAAATGTGCTTTAGAACAATCCCTTTGAAAGATATGTGGTACCCTCAGTTGTTGATAGGAGGCAAATAATTGTCTTGGTAGCCTTTGCTTCCAGCTCAGTGAAAAAAGTCTGGGCATGCTTTTTGATAATTCAAGTGCTCTTTGAGAATTGTGCATTTCTCAGATCAATTTTGTATCATCACATTTGTCTATTTTCCCATAAATAAATTCCAAATAATCACTCAAGAAAGTACTTTCCTTCAAGTCCTGCTCTGTATAAACTGGACTATCTCATACCCTAATAATGAAAGGCAACAAAATTTTAAACAAAGCATATCTTTATTTAATAAAGCCATAAAAACTAAGGTTATCATGTAATAATGAATATTAGTTTGTCTAAGCAGCCTGTTAGTTCCAAGAGAGGCCTGGAATCAGGAAGAACTGAGTACAAATCTGGCCTTGGACACTTAATAATTGCCTAGCTGTGTGACCCTGGACAAGTCACTTTTAACCCCATTGCCTTAAATATTTTTTTTAAAAAAGTCTAAGTTGGATTTTCAATAAAATAGAGGACTTTCAAAACTTACTTGATATAATGATCAGAACTTAACAGAAAATTTGATCTTCAAATACAAGACTCATGAGATCTGTTTAAACGCAAACAGAAAAAAATGGTAGTCAATAAAACTAATTCAGGAGACAATATTTGTAACTCTTTACCATTGTATTTCTCATAGAACGATTGAAAGGGACTTATACAGAGGTTGTGGGTATAAACTGATCAGGTTATGATGATTTATTTTTGCTAGTGAGAGTTGCATTTCTACTGAGGCAGTTGGAGGGAGAATACTCAGATGGAGAGTGTAAGAGAGTGTAAGTTTAAACTGATAATAAGAATTTGATGATGTTTATGACTTGAGAATTGAACTTCTATCATGATGGTTGAAAGGAGTATACCTTGACAGAAGGTGTAGGTACAAGGCAGGTAGAAAACAATTAAGACACAGACAAAAGGACAATACAGGGAGAAGAAAGTGGAGGCATTAGAGGATAATTAACCCCACATTAATAGGCACAAGGGACCTATTATAGTAGAAGGAAAGGAAGGAAGAGTGTAAACACTGAGTAAATCTTACTCTCATCAGATTTGACTCTAGGAAATATATTCCCATTTAGGCTTAGAAATTTATTTTGTCCTACAGGGAATTAAGGACAGTATAAAATAGGCAGCAATCAAAAGCAAACATTGGTGGTGAAAAGATAAAAGAGAGAAAGAAAAGTTCAAATAAGGGGAAGTTAGAATGGAGGGAAATAAAAAATTTCTGCACAAATAATATCAATGCAACCAAGATGAGAAGGAATGCAGAAAGATAGGAACCAATTTTCAAAGTAGTGTTTCTGACGAAGGATTCATTTCTAAAATATACAGAGTTAAATTTATAAAAATACAAATCATTCCCCAATTGATAAATGTTCAAAAAATATTAACAGGCAATTTTCAGACGAAGAAATTAAAGCTATTTATAGTCATATGAAAAAATACTCTAAATCATTAATGATCAGATAAATGCACATTAAAACAACTCTGAGGTACCACCTCAGGCCTATCATATTGGCTAAAATGACAACAAGGAAAATGATCAATATTGGAGAGGATGAGGGAAACCTGGAATATCAACGTGCTGTTGGTTGAGTTGTGAACTGAGACAACCACTCTGTAGAGCAATTTAGAATTGCCTAAAGGGCAATAAAATTCTGGATTTGATCCAGCAATAGTAGGTCTATATCTCGAAGAGATCATTATAAAGGGGAAAAGATCCACATGTACAAATATATTTATAGCAGCTCTTTTTTGTGATAGCAAAGAAATGGACATCGAGGGAATGCCCATCAATTGGGAAATGGTTGACTAAGACAGGTTATATGAATGTTATGGAACTACTGATCAGTAAGTAATAATGAGCAGAAAGACTTTGTAAGAACCTGAAAAGACTTGCATGAGCTGATGCTGAGTGAAGTAAGTAGAATCAGGAAAACAGTAACATGTTGAGTTATTAATTATGATGGGTTCCTCTCAGCAGTTCAGTGATCAAGAACAATTATGAGAGACTTGATATAGAAAATGCCAACCACATCCAGAGGAAAATAACTATGGAGTCTGAATGTGGAGCAAAGTAGACTATTCACTTTTTTGTTTTTGTGTTTTGTTGGGGTTTTTTTAGTTTTTGCAAGGCAGTGGGGTTAAGTGGTTTGCCCAAGGCCACACAGCTAGGTAATTAAATGTCTGAGGCCGGATTTGAACTCAGATACTCCTGACTCCAGGGCTGGTGCTCTATCCACTGCGCTGCCTAGCCACCCCAACTATTTGCTTTTTAAAACTTCTTTTATGTTGTTTCTTTTTCTCTAATGATTTTTTCCCCTTTGGTTTCAATTCTTCTTTCACACTATGCCTAATATAGAAATATGTTGAACCTGATTGTACATGTTACAACCTATACCAAATAATTTGCTGCCATAAGGAGGATGGAAGGAAGGAAGGGTAGTAGAAATATATGAAACCCAAAAGCTTGCAAAAGAATGAATGCCCAAAACTATCTTTAAATGTAATTTTTAAAAATGTAATTTAAAAAGACTTTCATTCTCTGTCTTTTCAACCTCCCTCTTTTATGCTTTCCACTCCTTTATTTAGATTTCTATTATGTACTTTTCTTATTTCTATTATTTATCCCACCCCATTTTTGATTATCTAATTAACTCTTCTGCCTCCTCTAGTCCTCTCTGTGGTTTGAAAGTTGTCATCCATTCCCTGTGCTGAACTAATTCCATAATTTCCAATTTTGTATGTTGGGCCTTGCCCTTCAACTTTGGCTCTATATCTGTGTTTCCGGCTTCTGAAAGATGTTCCCACCTTAAATTCATTATTCCTGTAATGACTTTATTTCACTATCCTTAACCCAAACTGTCCTAATTTCTCGGACTGTCAAAGGTATCAGTATTATCATGATCACTCTTGTTTAAAATGTCAGTAATCTTTGACTTGATTTCATTCATTCCATCACTAATAGAAAAATAATGGAACAGAATTATCCAAGTTAATGAACTATCCAAGCAGTAGAGAAGTCTAGATGCCACAGACAAAAGCAGGGAAGAGGATTATAATAAGAGAAAGGAGCTGGGAAAAACTCACAATTTGGACAAGGTCAATAGTATCTGTGGCTTTCTCGTATAGGGAGCAGCATGATCTGGGAAAGTAGGCATTGAAAAATTATATATTTGATTTCTTGACAAATGGGGTATATATCAGCTAAAATCTGAAGTTTACTAAGGATTACCCTTCTGCTCCATGAGAGCCACCATGGAAAGAAAAAATAATAGACTTCATTTCAGGAAAGACATGCGTTCAATTCAAATTTTGCGTATAAATCTCATACCTACCAGTAGTGTGATCCTTAACAATTTACTTTTCCTCTCCATGCCTGTTTTCTGCAGTATGCAAAAGGAGAAATAATACAAGCAATGATTACCTGATACAAATTTTATAAGGATGGCACTTTGTGAACCTTACAGTTATATTTATGATGCACATTCTATTATACTGATGTATTTTTTGATAGGTTGTTTTTTCCTATTTCTGGTAATTACACATTTGTACACATCATCAACCAAATTCATCCCTATATATCACATGTGTAGCTTATGTTCATATTCTTAGCATGAGTACCAGCTTAAAGACTTTAACATAGTAGGTAAAAGAAAAAAAAAAAACAATTAACAAGTCTTTGTATCTCTCCCTGTGAGATTTCTTGGAAATGAAAGAACCTAGTAAAGGGGTATGAGATAGAAAATTTCCAAGGATCAAAGATATACATTTAGAAAGAACAGTTGAAACATTTTGTCCAGTATCTTTATTTTACAGAAGATAAATTTTGAACTTAAAAGTGACTTTCAAGGAGTAGTAGTAGCAGTAGTACTAGTAAAACTACTCATTATTACATTTATACAGCACCTACTATGTGCCAGGAACTATGCGAAATGTGATACATATTTTATGTCATTTTATTATCATAACCATCCCAGAAGGTACATATCATTATAAGTTCCTTATTTGGAGAAGGGAACTGAAGCAAATGGAAGATGTGTCTTCTTCAGTCTCACAAAGCTACTAAATGTCATAACAGACCTAAGATTTTTTTAGCTCTGGGATTTGAACTTCTATTTTGAAATTTAGGTGAAAAATACTTTTCATGTAACATGCTGAAAGACAAAAAACCTATTTCTAACTCTATCATTTATTAGTAATGTACTTTTGCAATCTAAACCACTTTCAAATTCTTCACTTGTAAAAATGGGAATAATGATGTTTGCATTAGCCCACCTTTCTTAGCAAAACACTTTGTGAACTCTGACATTTAGGACTATGAGCTTCAACTTTTAATATAGTTGATGCTGAATAAAATATGTGTGCTCAAATAAATAATGGCTTTTCACTGAGATATTTGCAAAATTGGATTAAAGACTGGATGGGACTATTGGGAAACATACTGCCTAGCATTTAGTATGGGTGTTGGAAAGGGTTATTTCAGAAATGAAATTATTAACAATTCCCAAACAAAAATGATTCCTGAATTTCTGAAACAGTGATCCTTGATGCTGCCTAGTTTGGGAGATGCCAGCATGAACACATTTGGCCCTAACCTCCCCCCACCCCAGTAATTCTTCCATTATCTCTGGTGGGCAACTTAATTATTTATTTTCGTTTTAAATGAGGGGAAAAAATTACATGGTTACCACACTGGAAAGGAGTGCAAAAGTAATCCAGCCCAACCCCTAAGCAAAGCATGAATACTGTCTATAATCTCCTCAACAAGTCATTTCCTACCTCTACTTCAATATCTCCATCAATGAGAACCTCACTAATTTTTAAAGAAACCAATCCTATTTTAATTCACCTCTGTTATAGAGTTTCCACAAGTATTTTGAACCAAACTGATCATGTATTCCAGAAGACAGACTTTTAAATATCTTAAGATGATGACCATGAATTTCCCCCAAAACAATAGCCCATCCCCCACACTCACATATATTTATAAATGTATATGTGTATATACATATATAGATATATATTATATATGCCCACATTAATATCACTGCTTTTTCTTTTGTAGAATGTTAGGGACTGTTGTCTATGGGAGCATTGTAAATTATCTTCACTTGTTGTCCTTGAGCACCAGAGTCTTATTTTACTAAGTGCCCTGGGAGTGGGAGTGGCTTAGAGACTGGGGGAATATTTAAGCACTGGTATTTGGTTCAATAAAAGGAGACTTTGGAGACCTTGGTGTATAGGGAGAAACATTATCTTCCTTGTCTCCTGCCTCCAACATTCACCTGGGAAAGATTGAGAAAGTCCAGAAAAGGGACTCAACATAATAGTTTCAGAACAGGGACTTGACTTATGGCCCCTGTACAAGGACAAGAAGGTGGAGTTATCCTAGTGAAGTCTGGAATAAGGACACAGCAGATACAAGCAAGAGAACCAGGAGATATCCCAGAGCAGAAGACTCTGGAGAAAGTAACAGGCTGATTTGTTACTAGGGGCTGATTTTAAACAAAGAGGTGTAAAGTAAAGGTGAAAAGACAAATAGCATTCAGCATTGAGGAGTTCTTGGGAAGTGGAGTCTCCAAGGCAGTGCTGCAGGGGACAAAGCTACTTCCTCAGCAACAGTAAGGTGTAAAGTGAAAGAAAAAAGACAAATGATATTCAATATTGAGGAGTCAGCTGGAAGTAGGGCCTTGGAGGCAGTGCGGCAGGGGATGGAGCTTCTTCCTCAGCAGGAGTCCATACCAACACCATGAACTGGAGGTGGATAACCTGCTTGCTGCTCCTTTTGGCTGCAGCTGCCAGCCTGATTGTGCTAAGTGTGTTCCAAACCCCTAAATCTATGGCCAACTTCAGAGACTTTTCATCTCTGAGGCAGACCCTGACTCACACCTTGAAGGAGACCCAACAATGAATTGCACTCCAGAAACAACTCAACCATTTCTCCAGCAGCAGAGGGCTGTGAATTGAATACTGACTGTGCTTTCTGTGTTGAGAGCAAAAATATCACATGCTATGTGGACAGTTTGTAATGGAGATGGCTACTGTTCACAAAATGCAACAACTCCAAATTGTACTATTGCTAACAACTTAAGTAATTTCAAATGTTCTCTCTCATTTTCTGCTGTTCCCACCCTCTGCAGAGGGAAAGGGGAGGGAGAAGGGAAAGCTTTCTTTTTGGAACTTTGAAACTCAATGCCATGTCTCAAAAACTTATTTTAGAAATCAAGGGACCTCTGTGCCTCCTTCCTGGTTTGAGAAGGGGGTGGGTGGGCAATGACTATGCTTTTGAAATAGGTTATTGATTGGTAAGCTTCAAAGTTAATTAGTTAAGAAAAAAGGAGAAGAAGATTTTTTTTTCTGGGATTGGGAAATTTGGATTTTGTCTTTCTTATGAAGTCTGTGACTATTGCTTATATTTCTTTTGACCAATCTTGATTGGTTATGTGTGTATGTGTGTATTTGAACTTCTATAGGGCATTTTACATTTCTCTACTAGCCTGAAGAAGTGGGAGAATGTTTCTATATTCTGAGATCTGGTACTGGCCAGGGTATCAATCTCAGCTTGGTAAATATGATACAAGGGAATTATTTTCTTTGTTTTTGTTAGTGTCTAAACTATGAAATAGATAAAATTAAAAGTTATTCCTTTTAGTTTGTTTTTTGAATTTGATTGCTTTGAATGATTTTTGTTGGAAAAAGAAAAAAGCTTTGTAATCTTTGTAAGTGGAGGATAAAATGTATTTCAAGGAATTTGGGAATATTGTTTTTTACTATTGTTTATACGATTTTTGAACTTTTGTTTACAACTTATGTGGCATTCATTATATAATAATTTTGGTTTAAAAAAAGACAAGAAGGGGCATATGTTAGGAACTGATGTGCATGGGAGTACTGTAAACTATCATCACCTGGTGTCCTTGAGCACAAGAGCCATATTTTACTAAGTGCTACAAGAGTGGGAGTGGATTAGAGACTGGGGAGGTATTTAAGCACTGGTATTTGGTTTAATAAAGGAAGACCTTGGAGAACTTGGTGTATAGGGAGAAACTTTTCTTCTTTGTCTCCTGTCCCTCCATTGCTTACCTGGGACAGATTGAGGTAGTCCACAAAGGGACTCAACAGTAGACTTCACTGTAGTAAAACCAAAAAAAAATAATTTCAAGTTTTATCACTAATATTTTCAAGGATCTGTAATCTTAGATAAACTATATAAACTACTTGAACCTCAATTTCCTAATTTGTAAAATAGAAATAATTAAATTTAAATTTCCTCTACCATAGAATTTTATACCATAGAATTTGGGGTAGTATTTTGCCTAGAATTAAGTAATATATAAATTTAAATAGTAGTAGTGGTATTGATAGTAGTAGTAGTAGTAGTAATAGCACCAATGTTAAGCATACCCAGTTCTTTAAAGATGACATATTTATGAAATTCTCCTTTGTATATGTTATCATTTATTCAATATTTTTTTCTGAGATATGTTACCTAGAAATATGACAAATACCATTTGATCATGGAAGTGAAATTGGTATAATTATCTCTCTTTCTAGACATTATTCACCGTTCTTTTAAAGAGGCAAGAAAATTTTCATTATTTTTTTCCTTTTTTGGCTGCCAAATTACACTACTAACTCTTGATGAGTGTAATATTGTCAACTACCTATTGGACCTTTCCACATGAAAGAATCTTTGGCATCTCAAACACAGCATGTTTAATATAGAGTATATATCTCCCCCAATTCATGCCTTTTCCAAGCTTTCCTATTTCTGTTGAAGGTAATACAATTCTTCTATGCACTTTGTTTCATAAGCTTAAAGATATTCTCTTTCTTTTCTACTAAATTCTCTCAATGACATCATTTGATGACTATTGCTGATTCCACCTTCACAATATTTAACACATTCATTCTTTTGTTAGTTTCCTTTCATAGAACTCCCTCTCAGCTAGGGACCACTACCCTACTTCAAGTACTCTTTCTTTTTCATGGGGTTGATAATACTATTTGTCCATTTTCAAATAGTATCAATGCCGTCATAGGGTGATGTCTGGATTTTTGAGTAATTGAGTTGTATGCACTACATGAGTAAAATGAGTTCCACAAAGTCATCAACCTCATTCTCTTCCAAAGTCATTAGAAGTCCAGTGGCAAGTCAAAAGTCAAGATCCCAGACAATGACTTGGGAATGACCAGTGGAAGCCCTTAATGTCTGATGCTTTTATCCACATTCCTGCTGTTAATGCAAATTGTTCTTATCTCCTCAGTCTCCCAGAGAAGTCTTGCACTACAATAATGTACTCTTAATTGCATTTCTTATTTTTATTCCCTCTTTTCTCCAAAATATGCTCCTTACAGTTGTCAAAATAATATTACTACCACATTGTGATGACTATGTCATTCCTCTATTAAAAATATTTAGTGATTTCCAATAGACTCTATGATAAAATTAAAATTGCTCAGCCTAATATTTAAAATGCTACAATTTGGCTTTCAGTTATCTTTTCAGGTTTATATAATATTAATCCTTTTTTATTTTAAATATATAAAATTATTTTTTGCATTATTTACATTTTCTCGTGGCTTCTCCCTAACTTGACCTACTAAATCCAGTTTCTAACTCTTTGTATCTGATCCTCCAAACCTGGAATATTTTTCTTTTTTCAACTGTGTCGTGGAGAATACTTAGTTTTCCTCAAGGCTTGTCTAAAGTGATCTTTCTCTTTTTGTGTTTATTCATCTTTTAATAGAATGGTTTCCTTGAAGACTGGAATAGAATTTTATTTTTGTTTTATATAATTTTATCTTTTTATCCCTAGTTCCTAATTTAGTGGGACTTGATATAGACTTTTTTTTCAATTTTAATTTGAATGAATGTCCAATTAAACCACTTTTTCTTTTTTATAAGGATTGTTTTCTAATTGTATTTCCCCATCTTAAACTATTTCAACTATTTTTTAACATTCATACAAAAATTCAAGTTTTCTTAACTTCTATCCACTCAACTAGCCAACTACTATTTTTTTGCATCCAGATTATTTCAAGCAACATAAGTTGTTTCTTCTAGATTTGTATAATCTGTAAATTTAATAAGCATATCTTCTATTCTTCCCTGAAAAGAAAAAAAATACTTACCATATGGAAATCCCTATTTTATTTCACAGAATGTAGAACTCAGGGATATTTAAAATTTATTTGAGTTTTGTTGTTTTGTCTTTTCTTTTCAAAGAGGATCAATGGCATCATGATTTTGACTTGCACAAGAATTGTATTTAAGTGAAGCAGAATTGCACAGAGTCATCAGTCTCACTCTATTTCTGAGTCATCAAAGTCCTGTGGCAGGGGGAAAAAAATCCAGATCAACTGTCAATAGTCCAGGATGTAGTGGATAACCTTGGCATCTTTGATGTTTGATCAAGTTCTAAGCTTTCCAGAGCACCTACTTCATTTGCCATCATGGCGATCGAAACAAACTGTTCTGATCCACTCATTCCACTTGGGAAAATCTTCACATGCCTATCAGTTACACTTGTTGGGGTTTAGCTTGCCTGATGAGATAGTTTATTGGATTTTACTTACTGCATATTGTAGAGCTTCTTGGAGCCACAAGTGAGGATTGGGTGAGTTAGGTGGACACAAAAGATGAATAAGTGGCTTTGAAAAGGACTCAGCAAGGTCCAATATTAGAGGTGCTAGTCCTCCTGTATACCCTAAAAGTTCATGGAAATGTTCTACCTGTAAGAAACACTCATAAGTGATGGGTATGCAAAAATTCAATACTTCATTATCTTTTCCCTCAACAAATTTATAAATCTCTTGGAGATGATATGACATAAAGATACATATATATAATAAATGTGATAGATAAAATGTGATAGAAAGTCCAGTATAAATTGTGGTAGAAAGTCCAGAAAAAGTTAAATAATCATAAATAATAAATAATGAAATGCATATCTGAATAAGAATCCTTAATTTATAATACATCTAATAACTGACTAAGCAAACTTAACTTGAAAATTTTTCTTTGTTATTTGAAGACTTGTCAGTTGGAGAGGTAAAGCGAAGAGAATCATAAAGGAAAGAAATTGTATTTAGGGGTCAGAGGATTTGACTTCACATCTCAGCTCTGACATTCACTTACTCTCTGACCTTAAACAGGTCATTTGTCTATCTAAACCTCAGGTTCCTCATCTGTAAAATGAAGAGATTGAATCATATGCCTTTAAAATATTTTTCTAATTAAAATTGACAATGCTATGTGTATAAACAAATATATTACAAATTAGAATATCATAAAAGAAAGATAAATTTCCAAGTACTTTGAATGACATAGATCAAAAGATTCAATCACAAAATTATTATATTCATCATAAAGATGAAATGGAAATATAATAACAATGCCCAATGTGGTTTTATGTAGATTTCATACAAGGTAGAAGAAGAGCTAAAATTATAATGCAATCAAATCAGCATAAAGTACTGAAGCAGCTTGTGAGCAGAGCTCCCTTTGCAAGGAAGCCAGGGAAATGGTTTTGTTTTCTTATCCTAACTTTTCAAAGCCACTAGGACATCTATATTTTTGAATTTTGTATGTTTTACAATCAAAGAATTTCTAAAGTAATTGAGTTTTTTCATTTCTTAAAAACAAAACAAAAAAGTACAGGCATTGCTGTATGGTATTCTTATGCCCATTTTACAGATGAGGAAAAAGCATTTCAAAGAAGCATTGTGATATACCAAAGGTTACACAAGCTGTGAGTAATCAAGTCAAACACAACCCATTTCCAATCCATAAAAGCTCTTTCCATTATAATAAGCTTTCTTTCTCCCTCACTATGAGTTTCTTTTCTTATGCAAAGCCATGTGCATATACACAGACACAGACACAGACACACAGACACAGACACACACACACACACACACACACAAACACACACCAGGAAAAAGTGGCTAGACAAAATGTAATTAAGAAGATAAAATAAACTAACTTAAAAACTAGAGGGCCAACTTCGAGCATATTAATTGAGTTGTACTGTATGCCTCCCATGAATTATTTATCCCTTAAGGTCTTATTTTTTGGAAGAAAAAAAACTAAGCATCTTTTCTTTTCTTTTCTGTAGAATAATCTAGTAGGTAATTCACTTACAGACCACTATTTCCTGGTATTTTTGACTGGCGCCTCTGCTTTTTTGACTCTTGGTCTTCTGAGAGCCTTTGTGCAGAATGACTGAAAGAAGTCTGCATTCAGGTTTGGGTGGGGATAATCAGAACCAGCTGATCTTGCAAAGGCCTGATAATCACCACCAGTATTGTTAACAAGGCAGAACATACACACACCCACCACACACACACACACACACACACACACACACACACACACACACACACACATGGACAGTGTTGTACTGGGTTCTATACAGAGCAAGAAAAACATAAGTTGATCATTGCTCCTTTATAATCTAACCTAGCTATCAGGATTAGAGTTCATCAGTAAATTTTATATGTATCATTATCATTCTACACATAATCTATGGCATTTATTCATTCTTTCATCAAACTGGTGATTATCACACAGTGTCCAATATTATAGAAAATATACAGTTTAGATTTTTAAAAAAGCATCATTGTCTCATAAAATTTATGATCATTTAAGGGCATAAGGCATAAATAGAGGTAATAACACATAGAGAGTTGTGGCACATAGAGTTGTGGAAAGTGGATCATGGGAAGTTTAAATCCAAATGTTTTCAGAGGATTGAAGGTGGAGATTATTTCCATTAGAAAAGGTTGATGGAGAATATGCTTTTTGGCTTTAAATAATGGATGGTGCCTTTACAAATGGTGAGAAGTAGAGAGACTTCCAGAATAAGAAATAGCAAGAGTCAGGGCACTATCAGCTTTATTTTATCAGCAAATATGCACATTAATAACAACAGTTTACATTTATTTAGCACTTTTTCATTTATAAAATGTTTTTCTCATAACAATATTTCAAGTTTGGTAGTACATATGTTATTTTGCTTCTTTTGAACATCAGAAAGATGATGGGATTTACATGCAGCTGGTAAACACTGGAGCTGATATTTGAATTATTATGAAATATTAACTTACCACTCTTTTGTGTGCTTTGTTTCATCCATGTATTAATGTCTTTCCATGAAGACTTTCCAATTATCAGATTAGTAATCTGACAATTTTAACATGACTTTATGCTAACTTTTCTACAACCTTTCATTAAGCCCTTACTATGTGTCCAGGACTATACTAAGATCAAGTTGCATGCATAAATGCGTAATATATGTATGCAAGCAATTGAATGTTTATACATGTGTACATGTATGCATAATCTTTTGCATATGTCCACATAAGTGTAAATATTAGCAAGGTTTACAGAGGGTAGAGTGTCAGTGCTGGAGCCAGCAAGAGATCAGTTCAAATCCAGCTAGCTCTATTAAAATGGGCCCTTTATGTAATTTCCTCTTCTGAAAAATGGGCATAATAATAGGATATATTTTACAGGGTTGTTATGAGGATTAAATGAGATAATAATTATAAATAAATTAGCACAGTGTCTTACATGAGGTAGGTATTCTCTCTTTCTCTCTCTCTGTTTTACTCTCCCTCTTTTATGTCTCTCTCTCTCTCTGTCTCTTCTCTTCATATATATATATATACCATATATATGTTTGTGTGCATATAAATGTATATACATATATTTACATATATACATAACTATGCATTGTGCATAAATTTATAGATTGTGTGCATGTGCAAATACTCATATGATTATTCATTTCACTCTTTGTGTTCCCATTTAGGTTTTCTTTGAAAAGATATTATTTTGGTTGACTATTTCATTCTCTAGCTCATTTTGTTAAGTTTTTGCAAGGCAAATGGGGTTAAGTGGCTTGTCCAAGGCCACATGGCTAGGTAATTATTAAGTGTCTGAGACTGGATTTGAACCCAGATACACCCAACTCCAGGGACAGTGCTTCTTCCACGCCACCCAGCCTCCCTCTAGCTCATTTTTTTTAACAGTTAAGGAAACTGAGACCAATAGGGTTAAGTGATTTGCACAGGATTACACACATTATCTGAGGTCAAATGAGTCTTCCTGAGTCCAGATTAAGCACTTCATTGGCCACCTTCTACCCCTTATATAATAATAATAATTAATAATCATAATCATAATCATAATAATAGTTTGTCTTCATCTTTGAACCATGACATCAGGGACATGATGCCATGACAAGCACCTGAATTGAATTTAAGTGAGGAGATGCTGTTCTAAGTCACCAGCCTCACTTTCTCCTCTACCATCATCTGGGTTCAGTACCCAGATATGACTCCAAATATCTGAAGATGACTCTGGATGTGAGGCAATGAAGATTATATTGTTTTCCCAAGGTGACACAGCTAGTAAGAGAAAAGTGTCTGAGGCTGGATTCAAACTCCCATTCTCCTGACTCCAAGGCTGGTGCTCTATCCACTGCCTTGCCTAGCTGCCCTCCCACATATTAGTGTGTGCATACATGTGTCTGTATATGTGTGTGTACATATGTATACACATGTGTATATTGTGTTATATAGGTGTGTGTATGTGTGAACCTGCAAGTGTGTGTGCTGTATACTTCTGCAAATGTATATAATATATAGATGTATTTATGTGTTGATATAGGCAAATATATGTATATATATAAATACATATTTTTGCATGTGAAAATATGAGTGAATATAGATGGATGAAGAAAGAGTTGTAGAAATAGTTCCTGCCCTCAAAGAGTTAAGAAGACAATTGAATTACTGTATGTACAAGCTATTAAAAAGTATAATATTTAAAGAGAAGAATTCTGGGATTGTTGAGTTGGAATTACATCCACAAATGTTGATTCAACTAGTCAATTCAATCACAATTATTTTCTAGGAAATATAGCAAGTCAGTTCAACTCTTTGAGAATCAGTTTCTTCATTTGTACAATGAATCATGAGGCAAACGTCTATGTATGGATGGACTACATTTTGTTTGCCCCTCCTCTTTCATCCTTGATCACCACCTCTTAGGATAAAAGAAAGGAAAAAGTGAATATATATATATATATATATATATATGATTTGTCTTAAGATATAGTATATTTGTGAAATGATTTTTTAAAAAAAAACAGGATAATGGAATATAAAATCCCTAAATATTTTACATGCCCTCAATAATCTTGCAGAATGAGAAAGTAAAATGAAATTTAGCAATAGGGTAGAGAGTTATAATTTAGCAAGTGCCAGGATTTTCTAAAAGTGAGGCACTACATATGGGTAGCATGGAACAAAGCTAGACAGGCAGCTTGGCCTAAAAGACCAAGTGCTAGACCTAGAATCTGGATTCAAATATGCCTTCTGAAATTGATGTATGTTTATAGGAATAACATCTCTGAGCTTCAAGTAATTCTAAAGTTTATTTATTCTATTATTTTTGAATTATTATGGTGATTTGTTGATGGATTCACAAATCACTGGTTTGTTGTGGGATATAGATAGCAATTTATTTGTCATTAGCCCTCAAGAGCAGCAAAACCCTCAAAGTATCAACTTGCCCTAAAAACTCTCAATTAACTATATAGTATTTCCCAAGTCTACCCTCTTCCCCTGTTGTCATTCTTTGTCCTTCCTATATCATTATGTAGAAAAAAGTGTGGAATTTTACAGCTGGAAGAGAGCTAAGAGATCAGACAAGTGTTTGCCTATAGAAGAGAAAGGGAATTCCCCACAGACACTGCTCCTGATTAAATTCAAATACAAAAGAAGAAAAAGCAATGTTATTTTAAACCTGCTGTCTGATTTTCATTAGCCTCACTGCCTGGCTTTTATTAGAGTCACTACCTGATTCTCATTGAACATAATCTGATTTCTTTTGAGCCCTGGGCTCTATTTGCTATTCTCTGACCAAGAAGAGAATGCCCCTTTACATGTAACATAGGACTAGAGAAGTCTCTAAAGAGATCATTAGGATGGAGTAGGTAACCCAAGGAAGCTGTAGGAAAACTTTTCCTTCTCAAACTCCTAGCTTGTCTATTTCCTATTAGTTAGCGAGAGAACCACTGGATATAAAGTATAAGAAATATATACAGAATCTAAATCTTAGATCAGGGAAATGATGATTGATCCAGTATTGGGGAGAGGGAAGCTTAAAGAGAAGTATACAAGGAATCTGGAAAGTAGGACTTTGCTTCCTGACTTTTATACTAACTAAACATTCAGTTGAATGGTTTGAATGTGGATTCAGATCAGAACATTGCCATACAACTCTGGGCATGATGTTTGGACTCTGGAATTCAGTTTCCTTATTTATAGCATTAGTATGACATATTATGATCTTTTCCATGTCCTCTCCTTGTATAAGAAAAAAAGGTTGGGAATACATAGGTCTCCTCCAGATTTTCACATTGAGTCACAGTTATTGGAAGATCACTTCTGCCCTGGAATTCACAAATCCCACAGTCTGGGTCCTGATGCCCTTCTCTCTGATAGGATGACTCCTCCCAAATAATCCAATTAATGAGGGTTCCCATACTCATCACTTCTCACCAGAATCTAGATCCAACTATAATGCTGGAGTACCTAGGATATTGTTCCTCTCCTAGTTTTATATTACAAAGTGATTGCCCTGGAGTGAACATTCTCTTTCTGAAGAGCAAATGTCAAATTCAGATAAGTCCCAGAAAAGCAAATGGACCTACCTATGAGGATTTCAAAACCAATGAGAATCTCAAAGTCAATGATATAGTTCTGCTCCTAACCCCCTAAATCCAAGTCCTAATTTTTGAGTGAGTTTATTAAGATCCATGTTTAAAACAAAAAGTTGTAGTAAAAACAGTCCCTGGATTTTAATTCTACTAAGCAGCAATAGAGCCTTCTCTTAGTGAGAAAGAAAAAGTATTTCAACTAAGAACTATAGTTAAGACCAGAGATTGGAAGCATAGAAGTGCTCCATGACACCAGGATGAGTGGAAAAACCAAATGATCAGGCATAGCTTATGGGCTCTCATTACCAGTAATGGGAACATTAGACTAGCAGGGAAAAATACCACTCAAAGTCTATATACCACTTGGAGTAACATAATAATATCAAGAGAGGACATCTCCCTTTCTGCCTCAAGTTTCTCCATTTCAATGATTTTCTATTCAGCTGCCAATTTGATCTTCCTTAAGTGAATGTCTGACCATATCCTAGCTCCATCTCCTATTCAATAAACTCTAGTGTCTCTTTCCTCCAGGATAAAATATATAATTATCTATTTGATTTTCTTTTTTAGTTTTTTTTCTTTTTTTGCAAGGCAATGGGGTTGAGTGACTTGTCGAAGGTCACATAGCTAAGTAATTATTAAGTGTCTAAGGTCAAATTTGAACTCGGGTCCTCCTGACTCCTTGGTCAGTGCTCTATCCACTGCACCACCTAGCTATCCCTTCCATTTGACTTTTAAAGTCCTTCATAACTTTATCTTTTCCTGCCTTTCATGTTTGCTCCATGTTTGTGTACACTGTGATGCATTGTCACTAGTTCCCTTAGCCTTTTTCTCAAAAGGAACTCCATCTCCTACTTCCATGAATTTTCCCCCAGATGTTTATCATCCATGAGATGCTTTTTTTTATTCCTTTCCTCTGCTTCTTATATCCCATAACCTCCTTTAAATCTAAAGTCCAATCTTTCCAAGACCCCCTTAAACTTAATGCTTTCTCTCTATTGGTTGTTTCCAATTTATCCTGTTTATAGTTTATTTCCACATACCTGTTTCCATGTTGTATCGTCACTTCTGACACATCCTAATTATGTATTCATGAAAATATCATACGGAGGCTAGAGGAAGAATTTTGTTATATAAAGAATTGGGAAAGATCAAAAATAGAGAAATTATATGAATAATAATACTTATACTGTTTGTACAATAGCTAATGTGAGAATCAAATAAAGATATATATATATGTATATATATATACATATACATATATATTAAGCACATTATCAGCCTCAAAAGTACTGTGCCATTGACAACTATTATATTAATTAATGAACTTGGGGTTAGGAAGACATGAATTGAAATCTAGCCTCAAACAGACCTTGGAATTAGCCTCCATCAGCTTCCAATATATAAAATAGGAATGATAATAGCACTTTGTAGGGTTGTAGTAAGGGGGAAAATGAAATAAAATTTGTAAAGTGATTTTCAGAAAATATTATGTAAATGTTAACTTTGATGATTCTGATGATATGTTCCCAACAAACTACCTGGAGCAAAGAATATCACATATTTGTTTTGCATCTATCTGTTCCAGCATCTCATCCTAACGATATATATATATATATATACATATATATATATATATATATATATATATATATGTATATATATATATATATATGTGTGTGTGTGTATATATATATATATATATATAATGTATTCATTACTTAACAAGTAGATTTCAACTGAACTGATCTGATTTTAAGTGTTGAAATGAGTTGAAGTGGAAGAATATAATGAAATAGTGACTCTAAATCTCACAGTGTTTTGTTTCCCAGTTTCTGCATCATTAATAAGAGAATAACATCTTTTCATCATCTCCAGAGAATAGCTTATACTAGTTTCCTGACAAATTTATTATAACACAATTTTTACCTTGTGTATAATTTGTTTGCTGTAAACCAAAAGATGCTGTAAAAAGTATTTTTTATTTTGCACTTTTCTTCATCTTCTTTATTATTCTTCTCATCTTTTTCTTCGTTAATCTTCTCATCTTTCCTTTTCTTCCACATACTTCTCTTTCCATCCTTGGACTTTTCTAGTTATTTACCCAATCTAATTCTTCATCTCTCTTCTACCTCATCATTCTATATTAAAAATTATAAAGTTTTTATTCTTAAATTATATATATTCCTAGATATTTTTGAATTCATCCTTCTAATCAACACTGACCCATAAGACTCTATATTCCAATCTTTCAATCTGTGGCATCTCACAGATCAACACAGTGCTAAGTATAGAATAGATGTATATTGGCCATTAGTTGACTGATTAAATAGATGGCCTTATATTTATGATCATCTTCAAAAGTAGCTAGCATAGTTCTTGCATGACATATATGAACAGTCTATCGTCTGACTTGCACTTAAAGTTTTTTCATTTTGCTAGGATCTCCTAGAGTTTTCGCTACATGAATGTAACCTTTGAGAATCTAGGACTATCTTCACACATGATAAAGAGTTCAAGTATAATGATGTGAAACATTGTTAAGTATTAGAGTTGCATGGTACATACTGTTTGGGAGTCAGAAATGACTGAGTTCAAGTTTGTCTTTTAATATATGCAAACCATTTTATCAAGGACAAACCTATAGCAAAATGGAAGAACTATTATCAGGCACATAGTTACCCTTCCGCTATGAACATCCTACAAGCAAACCATTGCATATATGCCATTATCCTTAAGTTTTTAAGTGAGTGTGACTACAGGAATGAAAGGAAATAAAAAGAAACATTCTAACTGTACTTTATTTATCTATTTAGTTATTTAGTTATTTATCTAGGTTGATGGTTAGTGCTTGGATGCTGGTTAAGTTAGTCTCCTGGATGGGAAAAAAAGCAAGTGCCTATGTATTCTTTCTGAAACACATACTGCTCAGACAAATTGTGAGACCCATTTCTCTGGTTATTTGTTTAATGCATTTGTTGCACTGTAATTGCAGGGAGAAGAGCTCGCAATTCCTGTGCTAATTTCACCAGTCATTGGTGCGTTTATTTCTCTCAAGGGAACAAATCACAGTTTTTTCTTCCACTAGAAGAAGCCTAAATGATGATGGGCTATAACCCCTAATAGAGACAATACATCTTCCTGAAGAACTCACAAAAGAAATCAATGGTTTGTTTTATGCTTGTTGTCTCCCCCAAATTCCCTCGTACATCTGCCTGGGTTGGGACTGAGTGCCTGAAGAATGTCAGCCATTTGTAATAAAAGAATGGCTCATAAACATGGGCTTAGGTTGGAAATATTAGTGAGATCAGGTTTAAATATGTATGCATCAATAGTGAGCCTAGATTCAAGTGGTTGGAATGAAGATCTAAACAATACAAAAAAGGAGGGGACAGTAAAATTGGATTCGTGATAATAAAATTCAATGATAAGTTATATTATTTAAAAAGAATACTAGGTTTATTTAATGAATATTTGGAAATAATGTACCTGAACATGAATTCTAAGAATTTAATTCATTATCATTTTCAGAGATTTGAGAATTAACAGGAAATATAATTTCTCAAGAGAATTGTAATTAATAAAAAAAATGAAAAAGAGGATAGTAATTATCTTTACAAGTTCACCTTTCTTTAAACAATTCCAATCTATATATAGCACTTTAGACATACAATGCAAATGTTAGGGGGGTAAGTTATTGTTACTTTGCAAATTAACTGGGAAAATATACATATGTAAGTTATATCTTAACAGAATTGGATAAAGGATATTTGGATGTTTACTTTACACAAGAAAAGATAAAAGATAAAAAAGAAAGTTACAATGAATGTGAAAAGAGACCTGTTCTTTTATGCTTTAGGAGGAAACATAAGACTGGTCCAAAAGAATTGAAAGTGAAAAGCAGAAAGGTAATGATTTGGAATCAACATTCCTTATAAATGTTAACTGTTTTTATTATCATCATCATCATTATTATTAAAGAATCAACCAAAAGGAAAACTAGTAGCAAATATTTGGAAGGTCATAGAAGAGAGAGAGAGAGAGAGAGAGAGAGAGAGAGAGAGAGAGAGAGAGAGAGAGAGAGAGAGTTATTTTGGTGATGATCATTTCTATAGCTTTAATTGTCTGTGTCTCAGCCAATAGAAGCATAGTTTATTAGAGTTAGAAAGGATAGTCAATACTCCATGGAATGCAACTCATATATGAACATAAATTTTCTCTATAGTAAAATTAAAAAGTGGCATCCAGGGAGAATCTTTTAGCTTCAGTCACTCCACTTTTGAATAGATCTAATTGTGATGCAATGGGTCTTTACATCAAAACAAATCCATCCTCTTCCTTTTTTCTATGCATTGATCTTTTTTTTCCTAGCCCCTGATGACAAATCACTATCTTCACTATAACAACTCTTCACATTTCCTGAACATGCTAAACTGCTGTTTTAGTCTTCTCCTTTCCAATCTAACCAAATCATATTCCTTCAACTGATCTATGACATGATATATGGAAAAATCTCTCATCATCCTGTTCACTCTCTTCCTTGAAACAAATTTCTACAGGAAGGGGAACAACTGGATGAAAAAGTTCTCTCCAGTAATGTAGGTCAAAATCTCTGCAAGTTTTAGTGTTATTTGCCTTTAGAATTTAAAGGATCAATGATTTGGTCAAAGTCATGCTTCCTTTTTAAAACCTAAACAGTGATCCTAAATTAACATGATTATGCAAATGTAGTCTGACTTAAGGTCCTGATGTCTTTGTGAAAATCAATCCAGGTTTGTTGACCAAGTTTTGGTTCAAGAATCAAAAAACACAACATTTACCTTTAGTTGAACCTTAGTTAGTTAATCATGAAATTAGTGAAGGATTGGTGGCAGATTATTTTCTTTTACTAATTATGAAATTTGGTGAAGATACCAAAGGGGATAATGTCGAAGGTCTTTTGTAGCTTGAACTTTAAAGAATGAAAATAATAGTAATAGTAGCTAACATTTATAGAGTACTTACTTTATGCTAAGCATGCTGCTTATAAACTTAAAAAAATTATTTCATTTAGCCCAAATAGCAATAAAACTGTGCATACCCTTTGAATCAGAATTTCCAATTCTAGGCCTATACCTAGAAAAAATCATTAAAGATGGAAAAATTTTCACATATTCCAAAATATTCCTTGTAGTTCCTTTTGTAGTGGCAAAGAATTATAAAATGAGGGGATGCCTATCAATTGGGGAATGGTTAAACAAGTTATGGTACATGAATATTATGGAATACTATTGGGCTGTAAGAAATCATAAAGATGGAAGGAATTACAGGATCTGATGTTGAGCGAAGGGAGCAAAACCCATGTGTACATACACATTAACAACAACATTGTGAGATGATAAGCCCTGATGGATGTAGCTGCTCTCAGCAGTTCAGAGAGTTAGGATAAACCTATTAGACAGGCTATGGACAATGGTATGTATCCCCATCCAAAGGAAGAAAAACAAAATAAGACAAAAGCCTTCAGAATCTGAGGAATACTACATTCACTTTTTAAAATTATTTTTACAATTTTTTTACCCATATGCACATGTATAATTTTAAGTTACAAAATATCTTTCCACCCTCCCTTCCCATCTCCCTCCCCTCAGGGGTAAACAGTCAGTATAGCATTATACATATATATTATTGATAAACACGTTTATAGATTAGTCATGTTTGGTAGGAGGGATTAGGATTAAAGGAGATAGATGAGATAATTTTTATAAAGAGTTCATCAGATTCTGAAGGGTTGTTTTTTTTATGTGTGTGTGTGTGTGTGTGTGTGTGTGTGTGTGTGTGTTTTGTTTTGTTTTGTTTTGCTTTTCTTCCTCTAGATTGAGATAACATTGCCTACTGGTCTAAAATGGTTGTCCTAGCTCTCTGAACTGCTAAGAGGAGTTGCTTCCATCAAGGTTGATTTTCTCAAAATGTTGTTAATGTGTACATTGTTCTCTTGGTCCTGCTCCCTTTACTCAGCATCAGATCCTGTAAGTCATTCTATGCTTATCAAGAGTCCAACCATTTATGGTTCCTAATAGAACAATAATATTCCATAGTACTTATGTACCATAACTTATTTATCCATTCCCCAACTGATAGGCATTCCCTCATTTTACAATTCTTTGCCACTACAAAAAGAGCTTCTAGAAATATTTTGGAACATCGGGGACTTATCCCATTTATTTTATGTTTTATTCTGGATATAGGCCTAGAATTGGCCAAAGGGAATGAAAATTACATTGACTTTTTAAATTTTTTTTAATTTTTAATTTTTTTTAGGTTTTTGCAAGGCAATGGGGCTGAGTGGCTTGCCCAAGGCCACACAGCTGGGTAATTATTAAGTGTCTGAGTCCGGATTTGATTTCAGGTACTCCTGACTCCAGAGCCAGTTCTCTATCCACTGCTCCACATAACTGCCCCTACAAATATCTCTTTTATATTTCTTTCCCTTAATCCTAAATTCTCATGCCAAAAATGGTTAAAAAATAAACATGTTTAACACAAATGTGTATGTACAATATTAATGTGACTGTTCACCATTGAGAGTTGGGGGGTGGGAAGGGAGGGGTGGAAGGAAATTTTGTAACTTTAGAGTATGCATAGGCATATGAATGAATGTTAAAAAATACTTTTATAATATGTATTTGGAAAAGTAGAACATCAAAATAAAATTTTAATAAGTATCTCATTTGATCTTTACCACAACTGTGGAAGGTAGGTGCTATTAACATTCTCATTTTGTAAATGAGGAAAATGAGGGAAATAGATATTAAGCAAAATATCAGGATCACTTAGCTAGTAATTATTTAGGTCATAGTTAAACTCAGACCTTTCTGACTTGTTTCCTTCCAACTCTGAATCTTCATGATCTATTGAGTGTACATGTGGAGAGTCATTTATTGGTCATAGTATGGAGGTTGATAGTTACTTTTTGACCTTTGTTTGCAAAGAGGGTCAATGCCATATTGATTGACGTGTTGACTTTCCCATAAATTGAACTGAAGTGAGTTGGAGTTGCACAAAGTCTTCAGCTGCATCTCTTTTTCAGTTATTGAAATTCAGTCACAAGACAAAAGTCAAGATAACTGGTAACCATTCAGGATGCAGCAAATGACCTTAGTGTTTTTGGTGTTTGACCAAGCAGTCCACAACACCTGCTTCAGTGTCCTATATGGTCATTGGAACAAACTGTTCTCATCCATCCCTTCCACAAGAGGGAGTCTTCACATGCTTGGGGTAGATACCCACCATTCACTGATAGGTTTGAGATCTGTCATTTACCCTCAACCTGATTTTACTCTATCTTCCAAGACAGTATACCAGAATGTGGCTGCTTGCACACTACAGGTTCTTAGAGCCACATGAGAGTTCAATATCAGGTATAGAAACCAAAGTCTGATGAGTGGAAAAGGGCTCAACAGGCCCTCCCATTAGAGGTGCAAGTCCTACTGACTACCCCATACTGGAGCTCAGGAACAAGGAGACCTTGAATGAAGGTGAAGAATTCTCAGGTGAGTAGCTCAGTACCAACTTCCCATCCTCAAGGGCATCAAAAATACTATATATTGTTCCAAAAAGAGAAATAAAAACAAAAATAATGTTCTGGAGTTTATTAAGTGGACTGCTCTGGATTCTAATGATTTTATTCTCTGGGGGATAGAGGCTTGTTGCGGTGAGAATGGATGGTAACCCACTTAATTCTCAGTGTCATTAAATCACTTTTCAGGACCCTTCTCAGAGTTCTGGGAGGCTCTGGCAAACTCCAGCCCATTTACTCCCTGTAATTACTATTCATCATATTTGCTTTGGGTTTTGTCTGTTAATAGAGTCTCTTGATCTGCTTAAGTGCCTCCTCTGTAATTAAACAGCCTAGCAAAGCAGATGGAGAATTCCGTGCTAATGATGTGGTTTTAAAATTTAGAATGATTTAAAAGGAAATTTTAATCTTCTATTAAGGTTGGACTCAAACTGTTCTGGTCATAATGGTGATGTCTTAAAAACCTATCATTCCCATTAAGCCTTGACAGATAACAATGCTGATTTCCTACCCAGGGGCATCCAATTAATATTACTTAACATCTATAAGGTACATTGGACTGTAGTTTTTCTTTTAATTGTTAACAATCATAGTTTGAACTGGCATTATTATTCCCTCTTTCTAGCTTCAAATGAGAAAATGGAAGTACTAAATGGGAATTTGACTTGCCTAAGATCTTACAGAGAGTCAATAGAATGATCTTTAAAGGATTGCCTCTCTTGGTCTTTTGCATTCTGGACTGTTTAACACAATTGACAGAAGACTGAGGAAGTTCAAAGCCAAAATTTCAATTCATATAATTTCAAATTCAAATCTAAATTGTCTGGTTTTGAAGATAGTTGTGTATTCTACTTTTGACAGATCCTTTAATATAATAAATATAATTTAAGAAGTGGTAACTAGGTTGGAGCCCTGGACTTGGATTCAAGAAGATCTGAGTTCAAATCCAGCCCCAGACACTTACTGCTGTGTGACCTTGGGCAAGTCTGCTTACATTGCTGCCTGACTCATTTTCCTCAGTTATAAAATAAGGATAACAACACCTAACTCACTGAGCTGTTGTGAAGATCAAATAAAGTATTATATGTCAAATGTTTAATGTACTGTCAGTCTTAGATTAAATTTTTATTTACTCCCCCTGCTGTAATACATCATATTTACAAAGTGCTTTCTTTATAATAGACCTGTGAGGCAGTATAATCCAGTATGGAGAGCTGAGGCTCATACAGATAAAGTGACATTGACTCTCTACTCTTGGTTCTTGCCATACCCACCACTCTTCCTATCCCAGGTTCTTCACCACCTAACTTGGGGATAGGCTCCATAACACACACACACACACACACACACACACACACACACACACACACACACACGCACACATATATTCTTCCCTGTTTTGACTTGCTTGTTTTTGTTTTTACTACTAACACAGAAAGGAAATATGCAGAGAGTTGAAATAACAAATAAAGGGAAAAGCTGAGATGTTTACAGAAATCTTGTTTGTTGGTTTGTGAGTTCATTTATTTTTTTTTGGTAGTTTATTTAGTGGATTGGATCTATTTATCATCAGAAAGTTCTGGAGAGGAATGTTCTCTACCAATGCACATTGGCACCTTCTCTGCCATTTATCATAAAGGGAGTAAATTGCTCAGAAAATGAGCAGTGAAGTTACTTGTCCAGGGTAATATGATTTGTTTGTGTCAAACAAGACTTGAACTCAGATTTTCTTCCCAACAAAACCAGTTCTCTACCCCCTAAAAGTCATTGCTACTTAGAAATCTTAAGACATGAAAATTTATCATATTTATATAGTTTTAAGATTTGGAAAGTCTTTTATATGTATTCTCTTTTGTGGTACTTCGAAAAATCTTGTGAAATAAGAACAAGTATATATGTGTATGCATGTGTACATATATGCATGTTCATGTGTAAATATATGTGTATTCAGAGATATGTGTGTATAGTTGAGTGCATTATGTAATTTTATTTTCTTGTGAATAGATGAAAAGTTAATCGAGCTGGTACACATATGTACATACATATGTCATTTGAACATATATTCACATGATATATACATATATCAATTTGTTTAATGAAAGCAGCAATAATCCTTGAAGTAATGAAAATATGCAAATGTTATTATTCTCATTTTGTAGATGTTGGAATAGACTCAGAAAAGTTAACTAATTTACATTTAGTCATATAGAAAGCAAGGGCTAAATTGAGATTACAGCACCAGTTTCCTAGCTACAGTCCCTACTACACTACACTTCTAGTGTATATTAAACCTCTTGCCGTTCTTCCCTCTCCACATTTTATCTTTTGTATTTTCTCTTCATATATTCTTTAAAATGAATGCAGTTTCCTCAGAAGATCACTTCCTTAAATTAATATGTTGTTTGCATAAGGGAAAATATATATATATATATATATATATACATATATATGCTTTCTGCATGTGTGTGTTTCTATGTGTATATGCTTGTGTACATGTAAACATCCATATATATGTGACTAAACACATATATGCATACATATGAACAACATAAAGAATTCTGTCACAAAGCACTGGGAAAATGGACCATACAACTGAAAGCTTGTAGAATGAGAGATTCAAAGAGTTTCAGACCTTTTGGCATTGTGTCAGTAGTTTAGCTTCAAGTTAGAGGTGACATTTTTGATTGTGAGGCTACCAGAATTGTATCAGAAGAAAATTTTGTGCTTTGACACACAATGTCAATGCCACCAAAAGGAAGAAGTTGGTGTTCAGAAATCAGGCAATATATGTTTTGAACATTGCAAGTAATGATTATGTTCAGATTCCATCTCTGACACTTTCTAATACTGAGAGAGTCACATGATCAGTCTCTGACACTCAATATTATCATCTATAACAAGGACATAATGTCACAAATCAGAGCACTAATGTAAGATAATAGGTCAAGTGCTTTATCAATATAAAAACACAATGTAAATTTCAATTATTGTTACTGAACAATGAATTCCTTCATAATTTCCCTCTTCCCTTTATACTTCCCTTGCCATAAGAATTAATCATTATTCTTGGACCAACAATGACATTTTGTTCTTCCTTCTCATCTGATTCATGTTTCTTGCTAAATTCTTGGTTATTTTTGTAGGTGTCTTCTGATAGATCTAAAACTCTATCAGATCAGCTACAGTATTTTTTTACTCAATGGAATCTAGTAAAGTTCTCTGCACATGAAAACTTTATACCTATTTATGTTATTTGACTGAATTTTATTTATACTCTCCCCAAGCATTGATGATAATAATACATCTCATCTTTTCTCAAACCCCAACCCATTATGCAAATTATGAAGTGGGATAAGTGGAAGATATATGCCTATCATGCTGAGGTTCCTTGCAACCACTGTGATAATCATAAAGACCAAACAAGGGAACAATAAATAACTGAACTTTTCTTTGATGCCATTTACTGGGTTACCATCTTACCCAGAATGACACATGTTTTCTGATGGATCTAGGAAATAGAAGTAATAGATAGAGTTGCATTTAACCAAGTAAGTATTGCCCCTTCATGTTCATATAACCCAGAAAGGGAAAATACATTATAATAAATCAAAAATATTAATATGTACATCTTGGAAACTCTTTAATACAGATAGTCCTCACCATTTAAGTGCATATAAGATAGGATATAATAATCAAAAGGAAAATGGAAGCAAATCCCTTATATGTAAAATCTTCTCACTACTTTTGACAATGAATATAATCAATTCCAAGTTTAAAAAGCAGCATATTGCAATTCAATAAGTCATGTCATAAGAAATAAATATATTCCTAATGCCACCTAGATAACTTTAGGCAAATAAGTTGAGATTTTTGCATCTCACAAACTAGGTGAATTAAGGATAGAGTTAGGCATGGAGTTTAAGTCTGACTTTATATCTCTAATATTCTCAACTACAAAATGGGAATAACAATAACACATGTCCTGGGATTGGTTTAAAGATTAATTAAGATAATATTTATGAAGTGCTTAACACAGTACCTTACATATAGTAGCCACTTAATAAATTCATTCCCCTTTAGAAGTTTCTCCAACTATTTTCTTGGGGAAAAGTCTCTGTGCTTTCATGACAATGGTATCTACCAGATCCCTTCTCAGCTATTAGATTCTTCTATTTCTTTTCAGTATTTTTTGACTGCATCATCAACCATGTAATATCCACTTATTATAGCTACATCCCCAGGTCTCTATTCAGGGACTTTTCTTATCTCTCTGTTCTGTCTCTCCGGATGACACAAATTCTTATGTGTTTTTGTTTGTAATTTTAAGTAGTTTACTCCCATACCTGTATATCCAGCAGTAGTTACCAACAAAATGAAAATACAAGAAAATAGATTTTAACAAAAGATCAGAAAATGAGCAACATAAATACAGTGGATGAAGAAAAGTACACAAAGTACATGAAGAGAAGTAACTGAAATTCTAGCTTCTCTTCCAAACTGGAAGGCAGAAAGGCAGAATCATAATTTGTTGGCTAAAATGCTTCAAAGTAGTGCATGAATAGTCAGCAAAACATTTTACCATATTCCTTTCAGATTCACACCTCATCACACTTTTCTTAAGAGGAGTCACATATTTAATACTAAAACATGATGATAACCTTCTTCCCAAGATGAGAGAGAGAAACTAGGCACTGTTTTAATCTCACCTGGCTTTCCTTCAGAACCAACATAATCAAGTCTCTTGGAGTGATAGTACCTACAAAAAAACAGATTGGAAAACAGTCCAGCAAAGTCTGTCATGGGAGGGTGCTGGGATCATGGACATGACCAGGGCAGAGAATGGAGACCCAGAGACCAGAAGTGGGGCAAGGTGGGGAAAGAACCTGAGACCTTGCCTGTGGGAGCAGAAGCCTTTGTGGTGTGGGTGGACTTGGAAAGCTACAGAGAGGTGACCCAGGATACCCATCCAGTCGGCATGACTTGTCTGGATGCAGAATGATCCCCTGTATTCCATTTGGAGGGACTGCCATTCCCCAAAGCAAAAAGCACAAAAACATCCCCAGGTGTCCTCACCTTTCCCTGGAGCCTGAAGTGTGGGCAGCAGTCTACCCCAATGCTGACTATCCAGAGAAAACTTCTAGAGTTTCCAGCTCTATTGGCCTAGCCCAGCAACTGTATTGACAGTGTGGATAGCTCAGACACAGTCTTAGGCATTCCCAGCTTTCCCATCAGTGCAGGGAGCTAACCCCTACCACAGACTGTCCAGAGAGAAGTTCTGGCCAATAAATTTGACAATCTAAGTAAAATGGATGAATATTTGCAAGAATATAAACTGTCAAGAGGAAATTAAGTGCTTAAATAATCACATCTCAGAAAAAAACCATCAGTGAACTTCCTAAGAATGAATCTACATGACCAGAAGAATGCACAAGTGTATTCTACCATAAATATTCAAGGAACAATTAGTTCCAGTTCCATATAAACTGTTTGACAAAATAGAAGGAATACTGTCAAATTCCTTCTATGACACCAATATGGTGCTGATATCTAAAGCAGGAAGAGTCAAAACTCTTGAAAGAAAAAAAAAGAAAATTATAGGCCAAATTCTCAATGAATATTAATGAAAAATTATTAAATAATATTAGCAAAGTGATTATAGCAAGTTATTATAAAATCATACACTATAATCAAACACAATTTATACCAGGAATGTGGAGTTGGTTCAATATTAGGAAAACTATCAGCATAATTGACCATATTAATAATAAACCTAACAGGAATCATATGATTATCAGAATAGAAGCTGAAAAAGCTTTTGACAAAATACAACACCCATTCCTATATGCTCCTCGAGAGCATAGAAATAAGTGGAATGCTCCTTAAAAATGATAAACTGTATCTAGCTAAAACCATTAATAATAATTATATGGGAATAAACTAGAAGCATTCCCAATAAGATCAGGTTGAAACACAGTGAAACCAGGGAAGATAGCATGTCTGGTAATATAGAGTTAAGAAATATAATTATGAATGTGAAAGGGATGAACTATCCTATAAAATAGAAGAGGATAGCAGAGGGAACATTAAAAACCCAAGTGCTCCAATATGATGTTTACAAGAAATATATTTGATAAGAGAGATACATACAAAGCAAAAGCAAAAGCCTAAAGAAGACTACATTATGCTTCAGCTGAATTGAAAAACCAGGGGTAGCAATCCTTATCTCAGACAAAGTAATTGCAAAAAATTTATCACCACTATTACTCAGTGTTGTATTAGAAATGTTAACATTAGCAATAAGAGAAGAAAAAGAAATTGAAGTAATTATAAGAGGTAATGAAGAAAAAAAACTTTCACTCTTTGTAGATGACATGATGGTATATTTAGAGAACCCTAGAAAATCATGTAAAAAATCTTGAATCAAGTAGCAACTTTTGCAAATTTTCAGAATATAAAAATAAAACCACATAAATCTTGTAGGTAAGATATAGCAGCAAGAGGATAGAAAGAGAAATAGCATTTAAAGTAACTGCAGACAACATAAAATACTTGGGAGTCTACCTGCCAAGACAGACTCAAAAACTATATGAAAATGATTCTAAAACATCTTTCACAAAAATAAAATCAGATCCAAATAACTGAGCAAATGTCAACTATTTATGGGCATACCAAGCCAATATAATAAAAATGATAATTTGACCTAAATTAAATTACTTATTCAGTGCCATAACAATCAAACTTCCAAAAAATTACTTTATTGAGCTTTATTGAGCTAGGAAAACTAGTAACAAAATTCATATAGAGGAACAAAAGGTCATGAATATCAAAGGAATTAATTAAAAATGCAAAGGCAAGTGGCCTAGGCATTCCAGATCTAACATTAGATTGCAAAGCATCAGTCATCAAAACATGCTTGATACTGGATAAAAAATAGAGTGGAGGATGAGTAAAATAGATTAGGTACGAAAGAAGCAATACTGAATGAATATAATAATATGTTGATTGATAAACCCAAAGATTCCATTTTCTGGGATAAGGACTCACTCTTTAATAAAAACTGCTGGGAAAACTGGAAGATAGTATGGCAGAAACTAGGCAGAAACAACACCTCATATCCTATACCAAGATAAGCTCAAAATGAGTAGAGATTTAAACATAAAAGATGATATCATAAGACAACTAGGAGAACAAGGAATAGTTTATCAGTCAGATCTATGATGAAAAATGAATAGAGAATATTATAAAAATATTATAAAAGATAAAATAGATTATTTTGATTACTTTGAATTGAAAAGTTTTTTATACAAATAAAACCAATGCATCCAAGATCAAAATGAATGTCTTAACTTGGGAAACAATTTTTACAACTAGTGTTTCTGACAAAGAACTAATTTCTATACAGAACTGAGTCAAACTCATAAGAATACAATTTATCTCCCAGTTGATAAATGATTAAAGTCAATTCTCTGGATGAAAAAATTCAAACTCTCTGTAGTCATCTGAAAATATGTTCTAAATCATTATTGATTAGAGAAATGCAAATTAAAACAACTCTGAGATATCATCTCACATATTTCAAATTAAGCAAAATGACTAAAAAGACAAAAGATCATTGCTGGAGGGATGTGGGAAAACTGGGACACCAATGCATTGTTAGTGGAATTGTGAAGTAATTCAACATTTCTAGAGAACAATTTGCAATTATACCCAACAGACAATAAAGCTGTACATACCCTTTGATCCAGCAGTGACACTATTGGATCTCTATCAATCATGAAAGAATGGGGAAAAAACCAAAATTCCACACATTTAAAAATATATAGCTGCTCTTCTTGTAGTGGCAAAAAATTGGAAATTGAGGGGGTGCCTATCAATTGGGAATGGTTAAACAACTTGTGTTATATATGAATGTGATTAAACACTTGTTCTATAAGAACCCATGAGAAACAGGACTTCAGAATGGCATGTAAAGAGTTGCATGACTTGATGTTGACTGAAGTGAACCAAAGTAGAAGAATATTATACAAACTATCAGCAATATGGGGTGATAATCAACTATGATTGACTTGATCATTTCTGTAGGACAATAATCAAAGTCAATACTAAAGACTTGTGATGTACAAAACTATCCCAGAGAAGGCACTGTGGAGTTTAAATGCAGACCAAAGTTTACTGTCTTTAATTAAATAAAAACTTGTCTTAAGAATTATGTCATTTTTCTTTCTTTTTTTTTCTCTTCTGCTTGTATGTGATTCTTCTTTTACAACATGAATAAAATGGGTCTCTTCTTAGCACAGTTGTAACTGGATAGCCTATATCATTGCTTTCTGTCAGGGGGAGTGTGGAAAGAATGGAGGGAGGGAGGAAAATTTTAAAAGATGATTGTCAAAAACTGCTTTTACATGTAGTTAGAAAAATAAATAAATTTTTTTAAATGAGTGCACTGGTAAATTCTCTAAAAGATAGATAATTTACAGTTCCAAATGTTTTACACAAAGCATTTATAGGTTATATAGGTTATATAACTTTAAAAATAATCTAACAATCCAAGAAATCAGGCTGAGGGTCTAAAAAAAGAATGTGGTAGATTGTTCCTAAAAGTGTTTCAATTTAACAATAATTGAACAGGCCAAAAATTTTAATTGTATCATTTACACTACTTTTGTGGATGAACACTAAGTCACTGACTCAGTTTCAAATTCACAGCTTACGTTGTTTATATAACATAGACACCAAAAAAGTGTGAATGGGAAACAATTTGATACCTGCATACAAGTAAAAGAAAGATAGTCCTTGCCCTCAAGGAACCAAGTTTCAAAAGGGGAAGATAAGAGAAGAACAAGAAATTGAAGGAATCAGAATAGGCAGTGAGGAAGCAAAGATTTCACTCTTTGCAGATGATATGATGTTATACTTAGAGAACCTGAGAAAATCATCCAAAAAACTCCTTGAGGGCAGATAGGTGGTGGTGTAGATAGAGCACTGCCCTGGAGTCAGGAGGAACTGAGTTCAAATGTGGTCTCAGAAACTTAATAATTACTTAGCTATGTGACCTTGTACAAATCATTTAACCCCATTGCTTTCCAAAAACCAAAAAAGGAAAAATTTTAAAATTTAAAAATTCCTTAAAACAATTAACGAATTCCTCAAAGCAACAGGATATTTTAAAAGCCCATATAAATCATCAATCATCAGCATTTCTATATATGAGTAACAAAATCCAAGAGCAAGAGATAAAAAGAGAATTTCCATTTAAAGTAGCTATAGACATTAAATGCTTAGAAATCTACCTCCCAAGACAAATCCAGAAACTGTACAAACAGACAAATTCAGATACTGTATGAACACAATTATGAAGCACTTCTCACACAATTGAGTCAGATCTAAATAATTGGAAAAATGTCAGTTGCCATGGTTAGATCAATATATGTATGATAAATATGTAATTATATTTATATAATATTCATATTTATATTATAATTATAATATAATAAAAATGACAATTCTAGCCAAATTAAATTATTTATTCAGTTCCATACCAATTAAAGAAATAGTAACAAAATTTATCTGGAGCATCAAAAGGGGAAGAATAGCAAGGGAACTGATGAAAAAAATATAAAAGAAGGTGGTCTAGTTGTACCAGATCTAAAACTATACTATAAAGCAGTAGCCATTGAAACTGGTTAATAAATAGATTAATGGATTAGGATAGATTCAAAAGAAATTGCAGTAAATGATTACAGCAATTTTGACAAACCCAAAGACATTAGCTTTTGGGACAAGAACTCACTATTTGACAAAAATTGTTGGAAAAACTGGAAAAATAATATCGTAAAAAATAATATCATAAAAACTTGGCCCACATCTCCTACCCTTTACCAAAATAATGTCAGAAAGGATACAGGATTTAGGCATAAAGGGAGACAATGTAGATAAAATAGTAGACCAAGAAATACTCTATCAGATCCATGGAAAAGGGATAAATTTATGACCAGACAAGAATTAGAGTACTTTATATAATGCAAAATGAATAATTTTGACTATTAAATGAAAAGGTTTTGCAATAGTAAAATAAATGTTACCAAAATTAGGAGGAAATTGGAAAGCTGGGATACAATCTTCACAAATGGGAGTTCTGATAAAGGTCACATTTCTAAAATATATAGAGAACTGCATCAAATTTATGTTTACAAATCATTTTCCAATTGATAAATGATCAAGGATATAAATAGACAGTTTTCAAGTGATGCAATTGAAGCTATATGTAATTATATGAAAAAAATTCCAAATCTTTATTGATTAGAGAAATGCAAAAGAGGTATCACCTCATATCTATCAGATTGGTCAAGATAAGAAAAAGGGAAAATGATCACTGTTGGAGAAGTTGTGGGAAAATTGGGACATTGATGCATTGCTGGTGCAGTTGAGAATGGATCCAACCATTCTGGAGAGCACTATGGAACTATACCCCAAGAGCAATAAAAATGTTCATTTTCTTTGACCCCCAACAATTCCAAATCTAGGTATATATCCAGAAGAAATTATAAAAAATGGGAAAAGTTCCATGTGTTCCCAAATATTTGTAACAGTTCTTTTTGTAGTGGCAAAGAATTGGAAATTGAGGGGATGCCTATAAATTGGGGAATGTCTAAACAAGTTTTGGTATGTGAATACTATGTAATATTATTGTTCTATTAGAAACCATAAATAGTCAGATTCTAGAGAAGCATGCAATGACTTACAAGATCTTAATGCTGAGTGAAGGGAGCACAACCAAGAGAACAACATACACATTAACAACATTGTGAGATGATCATCCATAATAGGAGCAGCTCCTGTTAGCAGTTCAGAGATCTAGGACAACCATATTAGACCAGCTAATGGCAAGGTAATCCCCATCCAGAGGAAGAAAAACAAAACAAAAGAAAATTCAACCTTTCAGTATCTGATGAGCATTTTATAAAAACTATCTCTTATATTTCTCTTTCCCTTAATCCTAATTCCTCATACCAAAAATGACTAATATGTAATCATGTTTATCCTAAATATGTATGTGTAATGCTAATCTGACTCTGCTGCTGAGGGGAGGGGGATGGGAAGGGAGGGTAGAAGGAAAATTTTTAACAAAAATATACATGTGCATATGGAAGAAAATAAATAAAAAAATTTTAAAAAGGAAATATGTTTTAAAAAAGAGGGAGGGAGATAACAAATAACGGAAAATGTAGGTTGAAGTACTCATCTAGTGTCCTGATGGAGAAATAAGTCCAGAGAGTGTAGAAATACATCCCAAAGAGAAATGAAAGAGTAGATGTGGACGGGCAGTGCATGTCCCTTTAAATGTTTTGTTCACGACTCAGAAACTATTATTATTAGTATTAGTATCTGTGCTTATTACCACAGATGAAGAGTTACAAAATATATCAAAGATTATTTAGTATATGATTTTTTTTCAAGAAGATCTAACACCTCTGGTGTGAGAACTTGCTGAGCCCTCTTCAATGCAGCCTATTCACCTTTGCCACCCATTTCTCACCTGTGACTTTAAGTAGTTATAACATACCAACAGCCATACCCTTGTGTAACTGCCTTAGCAGACAGGCTAAACTAGATTGAGGATAATTAAGAGTCATCAAACACATGGGAGGATTTAAGGTGGGAGTGTCTATTCCTAAGCATGTGAAGACTTTCCCAAGTAGAAGTGGCAGAAGTAGAAGTACAGAGTAAGACAAAGAGACTTGTCGAAGCTTTCTTCCCTGATATCAAAATGCTTTTTCAGATTTTTTAAAATATAAAATTCTCAATATATGTCAAGAAAAGCAATTTAAAGAAGGCTTCAAGTTTCAATAAGGAAGTCAAATTGAACCAATGGTTGAAGACAATCTTTACAAATGCCTCTGTGTTCTCCAGATGAGTTATGTTGAGAAGAATAAAGCTATGACTAATTGGTTAAGAGACTTATTGACATCTGAAATCAAATATTCTATGGGAATAGAATTTGGGAATAGATTTCCCAAAGTTTTATGAGAATAATTTGATTAACACAGTTAACACTTTTGTAATGCTAGTCTTAACTCAATTTTTCAGAACAATAAAACAGCACACAATGGATCCGGATAGTATTATTAAACAAAAATATGAATTATATTAATACAACATAGGTTCTGTCATACTGAAACCATTATAGAAGTCTAATTTTCCTAGTCAAATTATTCCAAGACATTTAGAGAGAATGAGATAATCAGGCTGAAAATCTACTGAAACAATTTTCAAACAGGTAGTCATCATTTCATTTATCAAAAGCAGAAAGTGATTCCATATACTCCTCATTGGATTTGTCAAATGACATAGAAAAGAATTTACCATGGATGGAGCTTAGAGGCAAGAGCCAAGAGGTAAATAATTGTCTACCATTGTCTATCATGTGTGCATGATCTAAGCCAGCAGAATGTGGACAAATAAACATCAAGTAGTTGAATTAGGTTGTTCTTCACATTGTGTTTCTTGTATGTTTAATAAAATGGGAATATTTATAATAGAAATTCATTCAGTACTAGGACACTACCACTGGGAAGGATCCTAGACTTAGTGACCAATGTAGATCATGAAATATCACTGGTGGTTACCAAAATATAGTGCCTAATTAAAACCTAGTAAAAACATATATAGATGTTCATACCTGTGGCATATTAAAGGATGTCTCCACACTCATTCATCTGTCCATTATTAGAACTTGATCTGAGGCATAAATTGGGAACAAAATTCATTGACCCTTATTGTCTGTCTGTCTGTCTGTCTGTCTGTCTCTCTCTCTCTCTCTCTCTCTCTCTCTCTCTCTCTCTCTTTTAGTTTTTTTGCAAGGCAATGGGGTTAAGTGGCTTGTCCAAGGCCACCTAGTTAGGTAATTATTAAGTGTCTGAGGCCAGATTTGAACTCAGGTTCTCCTGACTCCAGGGCTGGTGCTCTATCCACTGTACCACCTAGTTGCCCCTCTGTATTGTCTCTTAAAGGATTATTTAAGCAAATGTGATTAAGGATTTAAAAAAAATAGAAACACAAACATATTTTAATACTTTTAATCAGTCATAGAAAGCAGTGATTTTTATCCATCTATGCAATAGCTCATAGAACAATAAATTTATAAAAATAATACTAATGGTTGGAAATAAATGCACACTAATGCATTGTTATTGGAGTTGTGAATTTGTACTATAGTTTTCAAAATCCATTTGGAATTATGGAAATCATGTAGATACACAATATGTCAAACAATGGACCTCAAAGAAGTCTTTGTTATGAAGAAAGATTCAATGTACAACAAAATATGTATTTATAGCAACTCTATATTTATAGCAAAGAACTAGAAATACAGAAATACTAGAAATGCCTATGAATTGAGGAATGTCTAAACAAATTGTAGTAAGTGAATGTATTAGACTATTACTGGGTATTACAAACCAATTAATAGTATGAATACATAAAAACAGAAAAAATTTCATGATGTAAGATAAATTGAAGTTAGTATAGCTAAGAAAGCAATATATACAATGACTATAATAATGTAAATGCACAAAAATCACAAAACAATAAAAGAATGATTTCTGTTTAATCCCATTGAAAAGATATGACAAAAATATCCTCCCTACTCTTCTATAAAAGTACAGGATTCATAGATGTATATCGAATGTTCTCAAATTGTTTTGTTGTATTGGACAATTTTGCTTATTTTTCCCCTTCTTTCTAAAAATATTGTTATATAGGATAAGTTCTAAAACAATAGAGGAGAAATATATAGAAAAATTTTGATGATATAAAATATCCATAAAATGTATTTTAAAAATTTAATAATAGTGATATGCTCCATGAACTTCATAAAAATGTGATAATTTTATGTATATAATAATAATAATAAATAGAAGGAAAGGACAACAAAAAGAAGAAAGGAAAAAATTACTTTTTTATAATACTTGACAAAATATTTTCTATATAAACAAACTATGAGGTACAGAAGGAAAGATATTATTATTACTTTTATGTTACTGATGAGAAAACAAACTCTTAGAGGTTAAAAGACAAGATCATATAAAACAAAGTCAAAACTAGAACCCAGGTTTTTTATTTCCAGACCTAGTGTTTTTCTTCTGCCTCCCAAACTCAGTATTTTCCATTATCTTTTAGATTCCAGTATATTTAAAATCAAATTTGTTTTCTATTTACTTTAGATCCTGTGGGTTTGTCTTTATTTTTCAGTCCTCCAGGGATGGAATCTCATTAAGAGAGGCCTGAGAACTGAATAGGAGAACAGAATTGAACAAGACAGGAAGCTTAATAGATTTATTGGATTCATGAACTTGGGACTGTTGGCAACTGGGGCAGCAAACATCAATCCCACAGTAAATAGGGGACTGGCAGTCTGCCCTGGTAGCCAGCCCAATGAGGTAAGGAAAAGGAGATCACCAATGGCTACTGCCATCTCCCCATACAAGCTTTCAGAGAAACCACTAGATGTCAGCTCATGGAAGGTCCTAGGCATGAATTCCTTTACCTCAGCACATTAATGGTACATCTTGGTTGGCAAATTCAACATGGGGCCCCTAATGGGAAAATCTGAACTTCTAAAGGCATAAATCTCATGCTTTCTTTTAATCTCATCCAAGTTTTAAAAATTATTCCTGGGATAAGAGAGAGAAAATGTACCCAGTGACCCCTAAGGCTAAAATGACAAAGGCAGGATTATCCATTACAATCTGTTCATTCAGCTGAAATGTATTCCTCAGACTCTGCTCCCTCATATTTGTTATTTTTACTAATTGTGCAAACAGTGATTAGCTGACCAGACTATCATTTGAAGTGAGGTAGTTATAGATGGCACATTTTCCTTGTCTCTGTGTGCCCCAAGATCTGGTCATTTTGATGTTCTGGAGCTGGGTGGCACAAAGTTTTAGATGACACTCTGTTCTGGAAAGCTAGGCTTAGGATTTTATTTTTGTTTGTTTTTGTTTATTTTGTAAAATCCCAAATCACATTTCCTTAAATAACCCTTGGAGAGGCAATTGTAGGTGGGTCAGGGACTTGTGGTCTCAGCTTAAGCCATGGGCCTCTCTTCAACACTGGAAAGTTACTTAATGTTAGGCCATCTTTAAAAAAAATAAAGAGGTATGTACTCTATCTCCCTCATATACTTGTTGAGAGGATAGCAATAAACAGAGTCTAAAATAATGATATAAATGTGAGCAATCCATACATTTAAAAAATCTTATTCTTCTCATCTCCCACATTTAAGCCTAAATAGATTTTTTTTTGCTGGTCTGGCTTCAATATAGACTACTAAAATCCCTTTGAAAAAATTCTTTGCAGAATGTGTTGTCTGCATGACTGAACCATCTTATTCTCTGAGGTCACTATAAAAAAATATGTCGAACCTGGCATCTCATTTTCCTCCTCAAAATCTTTAATATTATAAATGCCCCATCTCAATATGGTCAGGTGCTCTCTGGGATAATAGAATTGGTTTCTCTTGTTCTGTTTCTAGTGGAGGTAGAAACAATCTAATATTCTTCTAACAAATAAGTTCAAAGATTTTTTTTCAGAGAACGGGTTTTAGGGGGCAGGTGGTTATCTGTCCAAATTTTAGAGTTGGGGAGAGGTCATAAATGCTTTGTCAATGTAAATTCAGATTGGAATGGATGCTGAAAAGCTAGAAACTTGAATCTCAAATCAGTTATTGTTCCTTCTAGGTTCTAACTAAACTATAAAATTGTATGAACCTTCAGAAATCTTAGTCTAATAATTTCTATAATATTGATTAGACATCTACTGTGCTTCAGATACCGTATTAAACTCTGTACAGACTCATTTGTCTTGGACAAAGACAAAAGTGAATCAAGCCATGCCTTCCCTGAAACTATATTTTATATTCATAGAAAAGTAAATGCAAATTATATATATATTTACTCTATAAATATATTTTAAGGAGGATTTGTTTAGGAGTATATTAAGGTGAGGTAAAACAACTTAGAGAATCAGGAAAGATCTATTATAGGTCATGATAACTCAAACTAAGGGAATTAGAGTTTGTTTTCAGGAAGGCTTAAGTGAGGAGGGCATGGTACACAACTTATGTAAAAACACAGAAGTGGCAGATGGAATGTTTCAAGCAGGGGCACAGTTGAGTAGGATAGTTTGGAGGAACACAGTATATGAGAAAAGCTAATATGAATCAGTTTCTTTTCTTTTCTTTATTTAGATTTTTCAAGGCACAGCTAAGTAATTATTAAGTGTCTGAGGCTGGATTTGAACTCAGGCACTCCTGACTCCAGGGCTGGTGCTCTATCCACTGCACCACCTAACTGCCCATGAATCAGTTTCTAAAGATAATTTGGGGCCGAATTTTAAAATACTTTAAACACCAAAGAAATGAATATGGAGTTTATCCTAGAAACAAAAAGTAGTCACTAAGTAAAGCAATCATCCTCCTGTCAGAAACCAAGGAACAAATCTAGAAAATAAATGACTGAACAGCTACTTGCTGTGATGAAGATTTCCCAAGATAGGAGCCATTACTATAGTCCAGATCTTCTGTAATCTGGGGAAAAGAGACTTGTTACAACAGCTGGTGCTAAAAGAAACACAAATCCTTTGATAATTACAATAATAGCTCATATTTAGAATTTATACATACCTTCCTTAATAACCTTGGAGATAGTTTCTAAATAGGAAAAAAAGGATACTTGAAGACATTCATGTTGAATATCACAATTTATTTTTAAAAAAACTTTGCATCTATTTTCTCAGTAAATTTCTACTATTTCTACAGAAAAATATTGGCAGATATGAAAATTATTATCCTACTGCCCATTTTAGCTATAAGCAAATGAATACCTGAAAATATTAAGTGTTGTGCTGAGTTAGGCACATAATAAACAGAAAAATGGACTCTTCAATACAGTTCCTATTACAATGAATACAATATTTATTGAAGTTCACCAAACTGTTGCAAGCATAAAAGATCATAATCTCCTTGGGGAGCTTCGTTTCCTCATGAGGAAGAGGCAGGGAGATGGTGGAGTGACTAGATTTGAAGCAGGAAGAGCTGAATTCAAATCCTCCACCTAGTATGTAATAATGGGCAAGTTACAACCTCTCTTATCCTTAGTTTCTTTGTCTATGAAATGGAGATAATTACAAGATCTCACAGGATTGTTATAGGTATCAAATTATAAAACATGTGTTTAACCCTATTCCAAAGTCCATTGGAATAGAACTCTTTCTTTATTTATGGAAATGAAGGCTCTGACCTAGATTAGGGTTCTGGGAGACTGGGAAGTTATAGGAGTGGAAAATCTCTATCATGTTGTATCATCTTGAAACAATTCAAGATTTGTGAAATCTTTTACATAGATTATTGTCTATTGGATATACTAATTAGAAGTTCTTTAAGCTTTGCTGACTCAAAATGTCCAAAACTGAAAATTTCATTCTCCTTAAATTTACCCTTCCTTTTAATTTCCCTATTTATGTGTCAAGAGCATCATATCCTTCCATTTACAGAAGTTCAGAATGTTATGATCATCTTCTTCTCTTCCTTTATGTTTCATTTCTAATCAGTTGACAAATCAAGTTAATCCTTACTTCCTAAACATAAATCACATATATCCCTTTCTTTCCCTTTACACAACTCCTAATACAGTTCAGCCTCTTTTTACTTTGTGCCAGAATTACTGCAATAGTCTTTTAATTGATCTCACTATCTCAACTCTCTCCCCTCTTCAATTCACATTCCTTACCTACAGTAATCTTCTTAAAAATAAAAAAAAACAGGTATGACCATGTAACTCTTCCATTCCATAAAGTCTAGTGACTTTAGAAACTACATTGGATACCTCTCTCCTTGAAGACCAAATAAAAATCACTTTTTAAAGACTTTCACAACTTCAACAAATTTTTCTAAAGTCATTTTTGATTACATCCCTTCATGAACTTTTTGTTACAACAAAAATATGTGTTTGCTCTCCCTTACACACACACACACACACAAACACACAAACACACACACAAACACACACATGCACACACACACACACACACACACACCCCATGCACATACCAGTTTATCTCCCATTTTTGTATCACTTAATAAACTGTCCCCTGCTACTTATATACAGTTCCTCCTCACCACCACCTCTTAGAATTTCAGTTTTCCTTTGCAATTCAATCAAATGTCACCTTTTTCTTGAAATCTGTCCTGATAATCTTACCAGTTAATGTCTCCCTTCATAAATGAAGTTGTATTTATTTTTTATATCATGTATATTTATTTATATATCTGTCATCTCCCTTGTAAGATTTCAAGTTCCTTGAGGCAAAAACTACTTTATTTTTTTCTTCATAAGCCTAAGACCTAGAACAAAAAAAGGCACTAAATAAATATGTATTGACTGATAACTGATACTATTATTACAAAAACACTATGAGGTAAGTAAAGTAAGGATTTTTATCTTCTCTTGGTGCTTTCCCCCATCTTAATTATTTACTATTTATCCTGTAGGGTAGGCAAGGGACACAGTGCTTAAGGCAAGAAGATTCATCTTTCTGAGTGCAAGTTTGGCCTTATTTACTAGCTGTGTGACCCTGGGCAAGCCACTTAATCCATTTGCCTCATTTTCTTCATCTGTAAAATAAGAAAGGAAGGGCAAACTACCATCTTTATCAAGAAAACCTCAAATGGAATTTGTAAGAAGAGTTGGGCACAACTGAAAAATGACTGAAGAGCAATTTATTCTATAAATAGCTTGTAAATATATAGTAATTTGCTTGTTGTCTTTGTCCTTAAATTATGTGCTTGTTGAAGGTTGGAACCATCTTTTGCCTCTTCTTGTATGTTCCATGCTTAGTATGTTCCGTAAAAGATGCTTAATAAAGAAATATTTATTGGCTAACTAGCTGCTTTATTTGGGCTTACATAGTTAGCATTCATCTGAGCAAATTTTGGGGTTTTTTTTAAGTCCAGATCTAACATTCCATGCAAAAATGCTAGTATCATAAATGTAAAAGTTGAACTCAGCACCAATGAGGAGGAAATTAAAGTAATAATTAGGAATTATTTTGCCCAAATATATGCCAATAAATTTGATCATCTAAATGAAATGGATGAATAGTTACAAAAATATAAGTTGCCCAGGTTAAATGAAGAGGAAATTAAATACCAAAATAACCCTATCTCAGAAAAAGAAATTCAATAAGCCATTATTGAACTCCCTAAGAAAAAATCTCCAGGGCCAGAAGGATTCACAAGTGAATTCTATCAAACATTTAAGGAACAACTTGTTCCAATTCTATATAAACTCCTTGGAAAAATAGCTGAAGACATTTCTATGACATCAATATGGTGCTGATAACTAAACCAGGAAGAGTTAAAACAGAGAAAGAAAATTATAGACCTATCTCCCTTATGAATATAGTTGCAAAAATCTTAAATAAAATCTTAGCAAAATGACTACCACAAGTTATTACTGGGATGATACATTATAACCAAGTAGGATTTATGTCAGGAATGCAGGGTTGGTTCAATATTAGGAAAACTGTCAATTTAATTAACTATATCAATAGCAAACCTATCAGAAATCATATGATTATATTAACAGATGCTGAAAAAGCTTTTTTCCCCCAGAAATACAGCACCCATTCCTACTAAAAACACTATAGAGTGTAGGAATAAATGCATTGTTCCTTAGAATAATAAACAGTATCTATCTGAAACCATCAGCAAGCATTATATGCAATGGGGATAGGCTAGAGGTATTCTCAATAAGATCAGGGATGAAGCAAGGATGCCCATTATCACCACAACTATTCAATATCATATTAGAAATGTTGGCGTCTGCAATAAGAGAAGAAAAAGAAATCATAGGAATTAGAATAAGGAAAGAAGCAACAAAACTCATACTCTTTGCAGATGACATGATGGTATACCTAGAGATTCCCAAAAAATCATCTAAAAAACTTCTTGAAAGAATTAGCAATTTTAACAAAGTCACAGGATATAAAATTAACTCTCATAAATCCTACATATATATATATATATATATATATATATACATATATATATATATATATGACTAGCAAGATGCAGCAGAAAGAGCTAGAAGAAATCCCATTCAAAGTAACTTCAGACAATATCAAATACCTGAGTCTACCTGTCAAGGCAGACTCAGAAACTTTTTGAAAACAATTACAAAACACTTCTCACACAAATAAAATCAGACTTAACTGGGGAAATATAAATTGCTCATGGATAGGCTGAGCTAATATGATAAAAATGACAATTCTACCAAAATCAAACTATTTGTTTAATGACCGATAAAAATTCCAAAAACTTACATTAATGAGTTAGAGAATATTGTAAGTAAATTCATATGGAGAAATAAAAAGTTGAGAATTTCCAGAGATTTAATGAAAAAAAGTGCAAAAGATGGCTTAGCCTTACCAGATCTAAAATTGTATTATAAATCATCAGTCATCAAAATGGTCTGATATTGGTAAAGAAATAGAATGGTAGACCAGTGGAATAGACTAGGTGAGATAGCAGGAAATGATTATAGTAATCTGCTGTTTGATAAACTCAAAGAGTCCAGCTATTGGGATAAAAACTCTCTCTGATAAAACCTGCTGGGAAAATTGGAAGTTTGTATGGAAGAAACTTAGATTAGACCAACACCTCACATCCTATAGTGAAATCAGATCAAAGTGGATACAGGATCTAGACATAAAAACAACATTATAAGCAAACTAAGAAGACAAGGAATAGTTTGCCTGTCATATCTATGGAAAGGGAAACAATTTATGACCAAGGAAGAGAGATAGATAATATCATTAAAATAAACTAGATAATTTTGATTACATTAAACTGAAAAGCTTTTGCATAGACAAAGCCACTGAAACCAAGATCAAAAGAAATGTAGGAAATTGGGAAACAATATTTATGGCTAGTGTTTCTGACAAAGAACTCATCTCTAAAATATACAGAGAACTCAGTAAAATTAAAAAAAAAAGACAAGCCATTCCCCAATTGACAAATGTTCAAAGGATATGCAAAGGCAATTTACAGTTGAGGAATTCTAAGCAATACATAGCCATATGAAAAATTTCTCTAAATCACTAATTATTAGAGAAATACAAATTAAAACATCTCTGAAGTACTACCTCATACCTCTCAGACTGGCCAATATGAACAGAAAGAGCAATTATCAATGTTGGAAGGGATGTGGGAAATCTGGGACACTAATACATTGATGGTGAAGCTGAGAATTTTCCAACCCTTCTGCAGAGAAATTTGGAATTATGCCCAAAAGGCAACAGTAAGGTGAATACCTTTTGATGTAGCAATAACACTACTGGGTCTATACCCTGAAGAGATTATGAAAAAGGGTAAAATCATCACCTGTACAAACATGTTCATAGCAGCTCTCTTTGGGGTGGCAAAGTAATGGAAATTGAGGGAATGCCCATCAATTGAGGAATGGTTTAATAAACTGCTGTATATTTATGTGATGGAGCACTATTGTTCTATTAGAAACCAAGAGGGATGGGAATTCTGGGAAGCCTGGAAGGATTTGTGTGAACTGATGCTAAGTGAGATGAGCAGAACCAAAAGAACATTGTACACCCTAACAGTAACATGGGAGTGATGATCAACCTTAAGAGTTCTTTCTTTAAGCAACACCTCAACACTTCACATTCTTGTCCTGTTCCTTCTCCTCTGAGATTATCTCCTGTTTATCCTGTTTTAAATCTAATTGAGAAGATAGGTCTATAAAGAACAATATAAATGAAATAAAATGTAAAATAATGTGAAATAAATATAATAATATATAAAGCAATATGAAATGTTATGTGCAAAATTTCCAGATGAGAGGAATCATTTTTTGTATTGTTAATTCATTTTGCTCCTTTACCTTCAAGATTGTCCTTGATGTTTACTTAAGCCTGAATTTGACTGCTCTGTGAAAGAAGGCAACTCTTCTAACACTCAAATCAACAAAATAGAAAGGGAATGCAACTCAGCAAAAGTAAAAATACACATCTAGAAAAGGAAACAAAAAAGCTAATTGAAGCAAATAAAACACTAAAAATTAGAATCGGACAAATAGGAACCAATGAATCTATGAGACTACAAGATTCCATCAAAGTAAAAAAGCTGAAAAAATTGACTAAAATATAAAGTATCTTTTTAGAAAAAACAAATGACCTGGAAAATAAATCCAGGAGAGATAATTTACAAATTATTAGACTTCCAGAAAGCCTAGATCAAAAAAAAAAAATCCTGGAAAATATCTTTCAAGAAATTATCAAAAGAAACTGTCCAAATCTGTTAAAGCATGAAGACAAATTAGCCATTGAAAGAATACACAGAATTCCTCCTCCAGAAAGAGACCCCAGGATAAAACCCCCAAGACTAAATTCTAGAATTCTCAAATAAAGGAGAAAATTCAGCATGCAGCAGAAAAGAGTCAATTTAAATAGAAAAGAAACACCATCAGACTTAGGATTTATCAGGTTCAGCCCTGAAGGACCAGGAAATCTGGAAAAAACCATATATCAGAGGGCAAAGGACCTGGGATTACAATCCAGAAATTACTACTCTGCAAAAATTCAGCATATTCTGTCAGGGGGAAAAGTTAGATGTTCAATAAGAGGACTTCCAACACTTCAGGATAAAATGTCCAGAACTGAACAGGGGTTCTCCTTATAAGCTCCAGGGCACAGGGGAGTGCTGTGGTCATCTAAATATCAAAGCACAAGTAAAAGAGCATAAGACCTTGGAAGAATAAAAGTCCCAGTGGGGTGTCCCCCATAAGAAACCCCAAAGCCTTACAAGTGCTGTAAATCAGTCTTGGACTGAGGAAATGAGAAAACAATAGAAAAAGAAGAATCTGACCATAGAAAATTACTTTAGTCCCATGGAAGATTAAAATACATACTCAGACAACAACAAAATCAAAGCTTCCATAACCAAAACCTCAAAGATAAATAGAAAATGGGCTCAGACTATGGATAAGTTCAAAAAAAAAAACTTTGAAAAGCAATTAAAGGATGTAGAGAAAAATTGGAAGGAGAAATTAGAGCGATGCAGAAAAATCATGAAAACCAAATCAGCAGCTTGGTGAAAGAAATACAAAAAATACTGAAAAAAATAATATGTTAAAAACTAGTTTAGGCCTAAATGGAATAAAAAGAAAAGAAAAGGCAAATGAGGAGAAGAATGACTTAAAAATCAGAACTGACCACCTGAAAAAGGAGATAAAAAAGCTCTCTGAAGAAAATAACTCCTTCAAATGCAGAATGGAACTAAAGGAAACTGATGACTTTGCAATAAATCAGGAAGAAATGAAACTCTTCAAAAAAAGCCAAAAATTAGAAGAAAATGTGTAATCTCATTGGAAAAACAATCAACCTTGAAAACAGATCCAGAAGAAAATAATTTAAAAATTATTGGGCTACTTGAAAGTCACAACCAGGAAAAGAGCCTAGATTTCATTTTTTCAAGAAATAATACAGCAAAATTTCCCTGAGATCCTAGAAGCAGAGGGTAAAATAGAAATTGAGAGAATTCACTAGGCACCTCCTGAAAGAGATCCCAAAAGAAAAACTTCCAAGAATATTATAGCCAAATTCCAAAACTCCCAAATCAAAGAGAAAATTCTAAAAGCTGTCAGAAACAAACAGTTCAACTCCTGAGGCTCCATAGTCAGGATTGCATAGGATCTGGCAGCATCTGCATTAAGGCCTCGTAGGGATTGGAATATGATATTCCAGAAGGCAAAAGGTCTAGGTTTACAACTAAGAATAAACAAACCAGCAAAACTGAACATCCTTTTTCAGGGAAGAAAATTGACTTTCAATGGAACAGGGCCCTTCCAAACTTTCATATTGAAACAACCAGAGCTGAACAGAAAGTTTGATCTCCAAGTACAGGAGTCTGGTGAACCATAGAGGGGGTGGATGAGAAGGATTAACTATGAGGAACTTAATGATATTGAACTGTTTGTATTCCTGCAAGGGAAGAAGATACAGATAGTTCATATGAACTTTCTCATTTATAAGAGTTGTTAGGAGCATATATAGATAGGGCACAGGAAAGAACAGAATTTAATGGTATAATATAGTAAAAAGATGGAGTTAATGGGTGATAAAGAAAAGTACTGGGAGGAAGGGAAAGGAGATGAAGAAGAAATTTCACATAAGAGTCAAGAAAAAGCTTTTTCAATGGAGTGGAATGGGGGAAGACAAGGAGGAATGAGTGAGTCTTCTTTCTCATCAGAAATGGCTCAGAGAGGAAATAACACATATACTTAATAGGGTATAGAAATATATCTTACCCTAGAGAAAAAGGAGAAGAAAGGGACGGGATAAGGGGGGAATTGGGGGAGGAAAGGAGGAATAGATGATAGAAGAGAGGGAAGATTGTGGGAGAGGGTACCCAGATACAACATAACTTTAGACAGGGCAAGGATGAAAGGAGAGATAGAATAGAATAAGTGAGAGTAGGGAAGAATAGAGTGGACGGAAATATAGCTAGTAATAGCAACTGTGGGGAAAATATTGAAGTAACTTCTCTGGTGGACTTATGATAAAGAAAGCAACTCATCCCAAAGACAGAGCCATTGGAATCTGAACAGAGACTGAAATATATTTTTTCTCTTTATCACTATTCTTGAGGTTTCTCATCTTCTCTCTTATAACAAAACTATTGTTATAATATAAAATAAATAAATCTAGATCCTTAAACAAGCTAAACAAAAAGGGGGGAAACAAATGTTAGTCAAGAATATGGAACTGCATACAATCTTATAAAGGAAGATATAACACTTGTAACTCTTGAGAATTGTATTTCTCTTAGGATAGTTAAAAGGGTTGACTATAGTTGAAGAGATTGGGTTTAGAGGATATGAGTATGGTTGGTTATTGGTCTTCCCATTGAAGAGGGCCAAGATGACATCATTATCTTTGAGTCAAATAGCCCAGATGAAAAACTGGGGTGTTTACTCTAAACTTATGTGTTTGAGATTCCTTTAACCTTCTTTTATTCTGTCTTGCTCACAGAGTTTAGCACTTTCTCTGATGAAGGCATCCTTTTCTGGGTAGTCCTGAACTAGTATCTCTCATAACTTACAATCAATTTTAAAGCTCTTAAGAGAGACCTTCAGAGTGTCCTGGTATTTAATAGTACCTGGAGACTCTAGCTAATTAAATCAGAAGTGACTTTAGGGGCAGAGGGTGGGAACCTGCTTAGAAGGGCTGGACATAAAGTAGTTAGGAAGAGTTCATATCTTAAGCCATTCTACAGTTAACAAGTGTTTAAGAACCATGGCTGGGTAGTTAAAGGGGACAGAGTGTGAGAGTATGCTTGGGAGAAGGGATACAAATGGTTCATGAAATGATATGACTTTGCATGCATTGGATCATGAGGCTTATATGTCCATGAAGGGTATCTGTAAACAGGGGTAAGGTATAAAGTGATTTTAATTTGATGTGATTCATGGTTCTTTAAAAGTATATTTCTAATGAGACAGAAGAAGGGAGGGTACTTAGTGACTATGAGGAAATGCTGCTTATCAATCAATCAATCAATCAATCTGATTATAGTTTAATTGATACTACTTTGAGCTTATCAAACAATCACTTAATCTTTGATTGATGGAACTTTGATTGATAGTACTTGATTGATAAGTGAAGAAGCACAAAGATATATCATAGTAGAGGGAAAGAATGGAGGATGTGAACACTGAGTAAATCCTATTCAATCCATTTGGCCCAGAGAGGGGATAAGAATCATTCCCACTTAGGTTTAAATATCTATCCTACTCTACAGGAACGTGGGGGGGGAGGAAAGAAATGAGAAGAAGTAAATTGCATACAGTGACAATATTGGGGCTACTATACTGTCACTGTATGCAATTTACTTAAGGTAATATAGCAATGAGCTATCAAAGCTGGAAAATGAATCCAGGTCTTAGCTTTGAGACAAAGTCTGTTTCCATTATACCAAACTATCTTTATTTCTTACAAACTCCACATTGTTTTCTTTGCATGATAAATAGTTGTTAGCAGTATCATAATATACTACCTAGAAACATAAAAAATTAATATGGATATAATCATTTAAAGAATCAATTTTTTATCTATTTATTATCAATATTTAGGTGAAACTGACAATTTCCTCAGTAGTACTACTTTAAGCCTTCATTTTAGGGCCTAAAGTTTTCATTAAGGTCCAAATAATATGACTACCATGAATCAAGATAAAATGTCATATGATTTGCTTTACTGATTAGAGAAATGCAAGTTAAAGCATCTCTAAGCTACCACCTCATACCTCTCAGACTGGCCAATATGACCAGAAAAGAAAATGATTAATGTTGGAAGGGATGTGGGAAATCTGGGATACTAATGAATTGTTAGTGGAGCTGTGAACTCACCCATAATTTCTGGAGAGCAATTCGGCATTATGCCCAAAGACCAATAAAAATGTGCATACCCTTTGAATCAGCAATACCACTAATGGGTCTATATCCTGAAGAGACCATGAAAAAGGGAAACAACATTTGTACAAAAATATTCATAGCAGCTCTCTTTGTGGTGGCGAAGAATTGGAAATTGAGTAAATGTTCATCAATTGGGGAAATGGCTGAACAAATTGTGGTATATGTACATTATGGAACACTGTTGTTCCATTAGAAACCAGGAGGGATGGGAATTCAGAGAAGCCTGGAAAGATTTGCATGAACTGATGCTGAGCAAGATGAGCAGAACCAGAACATTATACCATGTAACAGCAAGATGGAGTTGATGATCAATGTTAATGGACTTGCTCATTTCATCAGTCCCACCATCAGTGACAATTTTAGGGTATCTGAGATGGAGAATACCATCTTTATCCAAAGAAAGTAATGTGAAATTTTAACAAAGACCAAAGACTATTACCTTTATTTTTTTTAATTATCTTATGGGGGTGGCTAGGTGGTGCAGTGGATGGAGCACCAGCCCTGAAGTCAGGTGTACCTGAGCTCAAATCTGGCCTCAGACACTTAATGATTAGCTAGCTGTGTGGCCTTGGGCAAGTCACTTAACCCCATTTGCCTTGCAAAAACCTAAAAAAAAAAGAAAAGTATCTTATGTAATTTCGCTATCTCTTATATTTTATTTTTTCCTTAAGGATATGATTTCTCTCTCAACACATGTAATTTTGATCAATGTATAGCATGGAAGCAATGTAAAGACTATCAGACTGCCTTCTGGAGGGGGTGGCAAGAAGTGAGACTAGGGGAAAAATTCTAAAATTAAAAAAAAGAATATATGATTTAGAAAGATTTTCAGGTTTCATCTATTTCAACTTTTAACTAACCTCTTTATGCTCCCATCCCACTATTAGATATTTCTTCTTAACTATTCATTTCTTAAGTCAAGCTAATTCTACCTCCTTGTAATTCCTATCCTCCAGAGTACAGCTTTAGACTTTAATTTTGTAATTTCATTGAGGTCCAAAGAATATGCCTGTCAAGTCTGAAGATGTTTACTTGAAGCCAGGTAGCAGAGATTCCAGTTAACAGTCATCACATCTAATATATGTCTTCTATACACTAGACCTTGTACCAAGACCTGAGAAAAGGCAAAACTCAATAAATAAAAATCAACAGTCTTTTCTCAAGGAACTCTGTCTACAATGTCTATTATTGCATAAAATGTAATACATAGAATGTTGGGCCTAGCTACAAAATAACCTGAGTTCAATTCCAGTCTCTGACACTTATTGCTGATGTGATCCTAGTCAAATCATTTAACCTTTGTGGGCCTCGGTTTCCTCAATCATAAAATGGGGATAATTGTAACACCTATGTCTCCTAATTGTTGTGAAAACCAAATGAAATATTGATTATAAAGTGCTTAGTAGAGTGTCAGGAACATGGTAAGTGCTATATAAATGTTAGTTATCATCACCATTATTGAAAAAAATTTAGATGATCTCAGAGGGAAGGTATTGTATAATTGGGAGGATGGAGAAAGGTTTCTTGGTAGAAGATGAGACTTTATCTCAGACTTGAAAAAGATCAGTGATGTGAGGAGAGGAAAATAATTAAGGCTGTATCCAGTGAAAATCTGGGGATCTGGGACACAGAGTGCTATCTATGAAGAAGCTAACATTGCTTTATCTCAGAGAATATGCAAGGGAATAAGATTTAAAACATTTTTCTTCAATAGTCTGTCATATAGTAAAAGACAGTCCAGAAGTTTGTCTTTCTTAATTTTTCTCTATTCCAGGTGAAATAAACCCAGTTCCTTATGTGACATTTTTTTTCCTGGTTACTTCTCCAGAGGTATGACTATCCTTGGCAACCAACCCTCTTATGGTTATCCTAGCTTATGCAAAGATTCAATTGTTGGTAAATACTAGCTCATTAAGTATTTATTATCTAGTATTTGACAGACACTATGCTAGTTTCTCCTTTGAAGGAGTTGATATTCTACTGAGGGAACTAAATGCAAATAAATGTAATTTTTTCATGGGTTGGAAAAAAACAACTGGGGGCAGTTTAGTTGAACTTTAAGTGGAGGTAGGGATTCCAAGATGGAAAGCTGAGAAAGGAGAATTTTCCAAGAAGTGAGAACAAGACACTAAGATGGGAGATAAAATATCTTACATGAAGGACAAGTAGCATTGTTTTCAATGTAGAGTGTGGGAAGAAAGGGCAGAATGTGAAATAAAAGAGGTTGATGACTTATGAATGCTTATGTATTCTGGCTGAGAAAATTGTTATCATCATCAATGACAATTGCTGTTCAGTCATTTTTCAGTTGTATCCAAATCTTCATGATTTCATTTGGGATTTTCTTGATAAAAATCTTGGAGTTGTTTGTCAGTTCTTTCTCCACTTCAATTGACAGGTAAGGAAACTGAGACCACTAGCATGTTAATTGATTTACTCAGGGTCAGGCAGTTAATAAATACCTGAGGTAACTCACAAAGATGAATCTTCCTGACTTCAGTCATAGCACACTTTCCATTGTGTCACCTAACTACTTTCATCAATGATACAGCCTTTATTTCTTCAACTCAAAAAAGTAAGATGATTTTCTCACCCATCAGTGTCTGTTTACATTTTCTTGCATGTCACATATAATTCTGAGGGAATTAAAAAGAGGTGGCAAATTAAAAAAAATTCCTTCCAAATTTAATCAACTGGTTATATGGTTCCTCTGAACTCCTATAAAGCATCTTGATTCTGCCTCTCTTCTCTTATTAATGTTTAGATTATATTTATACTCATATATGACAGTCAGAGTAGTGTGGTAAAGAACAAGTTTTAGTTTGGTGTCAACACATGTCAGATGTGAATAGGTGATCTTCTATGACTGTAAGCTCCAGAAGAAGTACTGATCCATATTGTCATCTAATATGAAAATACCATATGACAAAGAAATCACAGGTGCAGTCCTCATGCTATCCTGTAAGCATATCTTAGCTCTCCTACTAAATTGCAAGCTCAGTGAGAGATAGAGAACCATATATTATCTGAACTTGATATCACTAAGTACCTTGGAAAATGTGTCTTATTATAAATTTCCATATTTTTACACTCATATTCCAATACCCTAAAATAGGACCTTAAGCATGTTAGGTTTATTTTGAATGTTTTGTGGGTGATGAAATATATGACTGTATGACCCTGGAAAAAACACTTAATCCAATTTTTGTGTTTTCCTCACATGTAAAAAGAATGGAGAAGGAAATGGCAAACCACTCCACAATGTTTGCCAAGAAAATACCAATAGGGCTTTCAAAGATTTGGACAGACAGAAAAAGGCCAAACAACAATTGATAATAGAATCCATGGGAACTAGTGAGATCATGAAGCAGGTTAATAAAAATGGAGAAGAGAACAGAACCCAAGACAGAATTCCAGGAAATGCACACTGTCACCTGATGTCAACTGAATGAAGATGTAGCAAAGAAAACTGAGGAGTGGCTAGATAAGTAAGAGGAGATCAAGAAGACAGTAGTGTCCTGAAAAAAAAAAGAAAAGAGAATATCAAAGAGAAGGTGATTAAAAATATTAAAGGCTATAGAGGCCAATAAGAATGGAAATTGAAAAGGGACCATTGATTTTGTCATTTAAGAAATCATTAGTAATTTTGGAAAGAGTAGACAGATTTAAATAGAGGGGTCAAAAGGCTGACTGTAGAAAGGTATGAGGAGGAAAGCAAAATAGAGGCATGGATTGCAAATGGCCCACTCTTGGAATAATCACAAAAAGAAAAGAGATATAGGATAATGGCTTGATAGGGTGAGAGAAAATGCATGATTGTTAATTTAAAAATAATTTCAAAAAGTAAAGTTCTAATTGTTCAGAAATTTTTCCTTATATCAAACTCCAATTTACTATTACCTCTTTCATGTATTGCATTGCTTCTGCATGAACTAAAGAGAAGAAATCTAATTCTCTTCTACACCCTCCCTTCAAATACTTGAAAATGTTTAGCCCATCTGAGTCTTTTAGACTTAGACTTTAGACTTAGATCCTTTAACTAATCTTCCTCAGAGCTTTCATCATGCTCATTAACCTGCTCTAGACCCTCTCCACTTTGATCAATGTCCTTCCTAAGATGATTCCAGGACTGAAAACAATTATTAAGATGTGGTCTGATCAGGACAACATTTTTATTCATAGAAGCAGGTGTTTGCTGGAGTCATCTCAGACTGGCTGATAACAACTGATGGGTAAATGTTCTGATATTCAGTACAATTCTGATTCCACAAACCAGAACTTCATTTATTGTTTTGTTGATTGCTTATGTTTATAAAAGTGATGGAGTAAATGTTAGTAATGCTGATTAAATTCAAAAGTGTGCACATGTTTTTCACCTGGACAGTTGGTTTTTAAATATTTAATAAGCAGGTAGGTGATGCAGTGGATAGAGAACTAGTATTTGAATCAGGAGGATGGGAGTTTGAAACCAGTCTCAGACTTGACACTCACTAGCTCTGTGATCTTCAGCAAGTCACTTAAGTCTGATTTCATTGAATCTAGGGCTATCTCCAGTTGTCCTGATTCATATCTGACAATGGACCCAGATGACTCTAGAAGAAAAAGTAAGGTTGGTGACTTAGCATAGCATTCCTTCATTTAAATCCAATGTGCTTGTCATGGAATCATTTCCCTGATGTTGTGGTCTCCTTTGAAAATGAAGGACAACCATTATCAGTATATTCCTGTCTAGATGCTAAGCCATTCTCAGTGCAAGATTACATTAAAAGTTTTTTGTTTGCTTGTTTTTGGTTGACATATCTAAGAATTGACTCATTTTTCAACTTACAATCTCTAAAAAGAAAAGGAACAATAAATCTGATCTTGTCACAATTATGTTCTAACCACCCTTCTGTCATCTTGAACGTGTGAAATTGATTTTTTCTTTGAGTCCAGTGTAAGATTTTGCAGTTATTCATGATCTGTTTTGTCATATTAAATTTGATCTAGGACACTTTTCTTATCTTATTCAATCATCCAATGTTTTTATAGGCTCTCTTTTCCACTTTATATAATCTCCAAATTTGGAGTCAATAAATTAGGATTTGGACTCCTGGGGCAGAACCAAGATGGCAGGGTAAAGCTAATATGCTCCCAGAGCTATTCCCTACCAAACATAAATAAAGCCTCTACACTGACATTTAAGCTACAGATCCCAACAAGAAAAATAGAAAATCCAAAGACATTTTCAATATTAGATATCGTTGGCAGATTTTTCAGTGAGGGTCTGTCTCTTTGAGAGAAAAGGGGAAGTAAAGCCAAACAAGACAGAAGAGCTGGAAAGCCAGAAGGAGACTTTAAGTCATAGTACAATCTGGGTCACAACAGCTCCACAATAGCCTAGGGCCTGGCAACTAGATAGCAAACCAGTAGGGAGGGTCCCAAGCCCAAACAAAGTCTAAACCCTGGGAAAACCAGTGCTAAAGACAGGACTGTGTTGGGAACAAAATGATGCATAGGCCGAACTTGAACATAAAGGAAGAAATAAACCTCTACAAAGGCAAGGTCTGAACTGCATAGTCAAGATCTTAATCAACAAGATAAAGCCAGGGATTAGACCCCAGTCCTTGCATAAAAAATCATGGATCTATACTCCCCACAACACAGGAGCAGAGCTAAAACAACAAAGATGAGCAAAAAAAGCTAAAAGTATGCTCACTCTAGAAAGCTACTTTTGCAGATAAAAATGATAATGATGCCATGTTGGATGAAGAAATCAGTGAAAAAATTGTTCACAACTGAAGTCTCAAAAGAGTCTCTGAATTGGACTCAAATCTAAAAGATCACAGAAGAATTTTTAAAAGAATATTAGAAACCAAAGAAGAGAGAAACTAATTTAAAAGTAAAAGGAACAAACCAGAAAAGGAAACATAAAAGTTAATTGTAGAAAATAAAACAATAAATAGTAGAATTGAACAAAGAGAAAAAAATAAATAAATAAATCTACAAGACTACAAGTTTCCATCAAACAAAATGAAAAGTTTTAAAAAATTGAAGAAAGCATAAAATAGTTTTAGGAAAACCAAACAGCCTGGAAAATAGATCCAGGAGAGATAATCCATGATTCATCAGACTACCAGAAAGCCTAGATTAAAAAAGAACCTGGAAAACATCTTGCAGGAAATTATCAGGAAAAACTGTCCAAATATGCTTCAACAAGAAGACAATATAGGCATAGAAAGAATACACAAAACCCTTCCATGAGGAGAGCCCAGGATAAATACTCCAAGGACTGGACTATAATAACCAAATTCCAGAACTCTCAAATTAAAAAGAAAATACTGCAAAAAGCAAAAAAGGAAATAATTTAAATGCAAAGGAAACACACAATCATGTACACACAGGACCTATGAGCCTCAACATGGAAAGACTGCAGGACCTGGAATTCTAAACATCAGAGGACACAGGACCTGGGATTAAAACCAATTTACTATGCTGCCAATTTCAGCATATATTGTCAGGGGAAAAGATGGATGGTTAACAAAGTAGAGAACTTCTAACATTTCCTGACAAAAAGATCAGAACTGAACAGAGGATTCAGTTTCCAACAACATGATTCAAAAGATGCATACAAAGGTAAATGAAAAAGGGAAGAAAAAACAAAAATAAACAAATATTAGGGAAGACCATCAAATTATATACAATCATAAAATGGAAGACATAACCCTTCTCTTAGGATAATTAAAGGGTAAAATATAATTGAAGAGATTGGACTTAGACTATATGGGGATGGTTGGATCTTATCTCTCCATTAAAGAGGTCCAAGGTGACATCACTATGTTTATGACAAAAAACCTAGATGAAAAGCAGGGGGACCTACTCTAAACTTAAGTGTCTCAGTTTCCTTTGACTTACTTTAATTCTGCTGCCCTTACAAAGCTCAGCACTTTGTCTGATGAGGGCATCATAAACAGTGCAGTACTGAGTCAGTGTCTCCCATAATGTACAATCATTTGTAAAGTTCTTAAGTGAGACCTTTAGAGGATCACAGTACTTAAAGCACTGTGAAATTCTTATAGTTAATTAAATCAGGGATGAAATTAAGTGTTAACTAGCATGAGTGGGGGGGAGGGGAATGTGGGAGAAAGTATAGTTCTTGGAATGATTTGGTTTTGGATGATAATTTGGTTCATGAGGATAGTGTGTCCTTAGAGGGTATTTGAAAGGGGGGGGGTAAGAAAAAAATGATTATAATTTGATGTAATTTAAGACTTAAAAAGTGTAGCTCTAATGATATAGAAGAGGGGAAGGTACTTAGTGCCTTTAAGGCAATGCTGCTTATCAATCAATTGATCAATCTGTAAATAGTACTGTGATAATACTTTGAGTTTATCAAGCAGCCAATCAAGTTGTAATTGATGATACTTGATTAATTGTACTTGAATGATAAATAACACCAGATGAAGAGGCACAAAGATTTATAATTTCAGAGGGAAAGAAGGGAGGATGTGAAAACTGAGTAGATTCAATTCAACAGATGTGACCAAGAGAGGGAATCATATATTCCCACTTGGGTTTAAAAATGTATCCTACTCTATAGGGAAGGGGGCAATGGAGGAAGAGAAAGATGAGGGAAGAAGATTATGATAAAAGAGAAGGAAAAGTTTTAAGTGAAAATAAACTCAAAGTCAAATTGTATAAGAAAACTTGAAGGGGAAAGGGAGTAAAAAGTTGATGAGGAGGAATAAGACAAAAAGAAAGAAAAATATATAAATGGAGAATGACAGCATGCAGAGATACATAGAATTAGCGATCTTAATGTTAAATATGAGTGGGATGAAATGTCCCATGAAATGGAAGTGGATATCAGAATGGATTAAAAACAAAAATCCTATAATATGTTCTTTACAAGAAACAAATTTGAACCAGAGAGAGACACACATAGGGTAAAGGTAAAAAAAAAAATGGAGCAAGATATATTATGCTTCAACTGAGGCAATAAAGAAAATCAAGAATAGTGATCTTGATCTCAGATAAAGCAAAAGCAAAAATAAATCTCATTTAAAGGGATAAGGAAGAATTCTACATCTTCTTAAAAGACATCATAGGCAATAAAGTTATAAGATTATTAAACATGTATGCACCTAGTAGTATTACATCGAAATTTCTAGAGGAAAAAAATGAATGACTTTCAAGGAGACATTAAGACAACAAAACTTTAATATTAAGGAACCTCAACCTCCATCTCTCAGAGCTAGATAAATCTATCCAAAAAATAAGCTAGAAGGAATTTTAAAAAGTTAATGAAGTCTTAAATAACAGATATGATAGGTCTCTAAAGAAAATGGGGATAGAAAATTATATCCTTTTTCTAGGCAGTACATGGCACCTATACCAAAACTGATCATGTACTAGAGCATTAAAACATTATAATCCAAAGTAGAAAGGCAGAAATAATAAATGCATGTCTCATACTATGATGCTATAAAATTACATGTAATAAAAGGTCATGAAAAGATAAATCAAAAACAAACCGAAACTAATAACTTAATTTTAAATGATGAATTAATGGATCAAAAAACATCATAAAAATAATCAATAATTATACCCAAGAAAAATGAGACTAAAGAGACATAATCCCAAAATGTATAGGATGCAGTCAAGGCAGTTTTGAGGGAAACTTTTTATCTCTAAATGTGTATATGAATAAAATCGAGAAAGAGGAGATCAATGGATTGAATATGCAATAATAAAGCTAGAAAAAGAGCAAATTAAAGCTCCCCAAATAAATATTAAATAAGAAATTCCGAAACTTTAGGGAGAGATTAATAAAATTGGAAACAAGAAAATCATTGATCTAATGAATGAAACCATGAATTATTTTTATGAGATAGCCACAAAATAGATAAACCTTAGTCTAGTCAGATTTTTAAAAAGAAAGAAATGAGATAACCATATTACCAGTATGAAAAATGAAAAGGGTGAACTAACCACCAACAAAGAGGAAATTAAAGAGATAGAGCTACTTTGCCAAACTGTATACCAATAAATTGGATCTTGAGTGAAATGGATAAATATTTATAAAAATAAAAACTGCCCAGATTAACAAAAGAGGAAATAACATTCTAAAAACCTAATTTCAGAAAAAATAAATTGAAGAAACAATCAATAAATTCCTTAAGAAAAAGGGTCCAGGTCCAGACAGATTTACAAGTGAATTCTTCCAAACATTTAAGTAACAATTAATTCCTACTCTACATAAATAAATTTTTTTAAAGAAAGCAGTTATTCCAAATTCCTTATATGACATCAACATGGAACTGATTACCTAAACCAGGAAGAACCAAAAGAGACACAGAAAATTGTATACCAATCTTCCTAATGATCATTAATACAAAAATCTTGAATAAAATTTTAGCAGTAAGATTATAGTAATTTATTACTAGCATACTATGCTGTTATCAAGTAGAATTTATACTAGCAAGGCAGTAATGGTTCACTATTAGAAATAGTAAATATCAATAGTAAATACATATCAATAGTAAAACCAACAGAAATCATGATTATCTCAATAGATGCTGAAAAAGCCTTTGATTCAATACAACATTCATTCCTATTAAAAGCAATAGAAAGTTTAGGAATAAATCAACGAATAGTATGTCATGGGGATAAACTTGGAACATATCCATTAAGATCAGGAGTGAAACAAGTATGTCCATTATCACCATTACTATTCAATATTGCATTAGAACTGTTAACTTTAGCAACAAAAGAAGAAAAAGAAATGAAAGGAATCAGAATTGGTAATGAGGAAGCAAAGCTTTCACTCTTTGCAGATGATATATGATGTTATACTTAGAGAAACCAAGAAAATCATCTAAAAAAACTCCTTGAAACAATTAATAAATTCAGCAAAGTCGCAGGATATAAAATAAAACCACGTAAATCCTCAGTATTTCTATATATGAACAAGCCCAAGAGCAAGATATAGAAAGAGAAATTTCATTTAAAGTAGCAGTAGACAATATTAAAGACTTAGGAATCTACCCTCCAAGACAAACTGAGAAATTACGAACACAATTATAAAGCAATTCTCACCCAAATAAAGTCAGATCTAAATAATTGGAAAAATGTCAATTGCTTATGGTTAGGTCAAACTAATATAATAAAAATGACAATTCTACCCAAATTAAATTATTTATTCAGTGCCATACCAATAAAACTACCAAATTATTATTTTATCAAATTAGAAAAAATAGTAATAGAATTGATCTGGAGCAACAAAAGGTTAAGAATAGCAAGGGGACTGAGGGGAAAAAATTATAAAGGAAGATACAGCCTAGCTGTACCAGATTTTAAAACTCTACTATAAAGTGCCAGTCATCAAAACTGCCTGGTACTGGTTAAGAAATAGAGTAATGAATCAGTGGATTAGGATAGGTTCAAAGGAAGCAGTAAAATAATTTCTCAACCATTTTCCAAACTGGAAAATAGTATGGCAAAAACTAGGCAGAGACCCACATCTCACACCCTATAACAAAATAAGGTCAAAAATGGGTTCAGGATTAAAACATAAAGGATGACCCTGTAGATAAATAATAGACCAAGAAATTATCTACAAATCTTTAGAAAGGGGGCAAATTTATGACCAAAGAAGAAATAGAGTACACAATAAATTGCAAGATGGATGATTTTGACTATATTAAATTAATAGTTTTTGCACTCATAAAACCAATACTGTCAAAATTAGAAGGAAAGCAGAAATCTGAGAAACAATTTTTATAACTAGGTGTTCTGATAAAGGTCTCATTTCTAAACTATATAGAGAACTACATAAAATTTATAAGGTTATAAGTTATTCCCTAATCGATAAATTGTCAAAGGATAAGGATAGACAATTTTCAAATGAAGAAATTAAAGCTATTTATATATATATATATATAATCATATGAAATAATGTTCCATATCATTATTGATTAAAGAAATACAAATGAAAACAACTCTGAGGCATTACCTCTGACCTATCAGATTGGCTAAGATGACAAAAAAAGGGAAAAATGATCAATGTTGGATAGGTTGTGGGAGAATTGAGACAATGATGAATTACTTATATAGTTGTGAACTGATCCAACCATTCTGGAGAGTAATATGGACCTTTGTCCAAAGAACAATAACACTATTCACATTCTTTGACCCAGCAATTTTAATTCTAGGTCTATATACAGAAGAAAGCATATAAACTGGGAATAGTCCCTCATGTTCCAAAATATCCATAGCAGCTCTTCTTGTAGAGCAAAGAATTGGAATTTGAGGGGATACCTATCAATTGGGAAATGGTTAAACAAGTTATGGTAGATGATTAGTATGGAATACTATTATTCTAAAAGAAACCATAAATGGTTGCACTCTAGATATCCATGGAATGAATTACAGGTTCTGATACTGAATGACACATTAACAACATTGTGAGATAATCAACCTTCATGGATGCATCTATTTTCTGTAGTTCAGAGAGCTAAGGCAACCCTGTTAGACAGACTTTGGACAATGCTATCCTCATCCAGAGGAAGAAAAACAAAACAAAACAATTAAAAAAACACTTCAGAATCTGATGAACACTGCATTCACTTTTAAAAAGTCTGTTATTTCTTTCCCTTAATCCTCATTCCTTATAACAAAAAATGACTAAACTGCAAACACATTTAGCACAAGTGTGTGTATACTAATAACCTATTTGCTGATGGGGGGGGGTGGGAAGGGAGGCTGGAAGGAAATTTTTTTTATTTAAAAATATACATATGCCTATGGATGAATGTTCAAACATTTACATAAACATGTATTTGGAAAAATAAGATATAAATAAAAAGTTGGAGTTTCTAAGAGAACATTGGTCATATTAATAAGAACATCATGAGAGGATCAACTATGATGGGTGTAACTCCTCTCAGTAGTTCAGAGATCAAGGGCAATTCTAAGAGACCTGATGTGTACAGTGCCTTCCACATCTAGAGGGGGAAAAAGTGGAGTCTGAATGCATACATGTTCACTTTTTTTTAAATTTCTTTTATGTTTTAAATCCTTTGTCATGTGTTTTTTTCCTTCCCTTTAATTCTAAATCCTCTTTCACAACATGACAAAAATGTAAATATGGAAAACAAAAATAGACATGCACAACTTTTACCAGATGGATTGCAGCCATGGGAATGGGGGAGGGAAATAGAAAATTTGGAACTCATAAATTTGCAAATGGATTAATGTTATAAAACTATCATTGTATTTAATTGTAGAAATAAAATAAAATTTCAATTATCTATTTTTAAAAACACTTGGTGACTGATCCTACCTCTATTACTACACTGAGGTTCATAAATGGAATGGATGACAGCAGTAGCTAAAAAAGAATTTCTTCTACAACATGCCCACCTGATAACTTATTACTTTGGTAACCCTGGGCAAGTAATTTCCCCTTCCCAATTATATTTAAAAGTCAAGATTTAGAAAAGACAATCCCCAAAGTTCCTCCTACTTTTAGATTTTATAATCCTACCTACTTTTAGGTGTTCTCCAAATTAAATGTGATAAGGTCATCTACACGTTTCTCACATGCCATGGTCCTCAAGATACAATCTGTATTTGGACATCTTTCATATTGCGATTTTTGCAAGAGAACATAATATTCCAAAATGTATCTTCCCATAAGAATAAAGACAAATCGTCCATCAGGTTTATGATTTATTAAAATCTCCATTTACTGGGAGGATCAAACAGCAAATAATAGAAATAATAATTATATCAAATAAAATAATACATCATACCAAAATTTATGGCATGCATTAAAGGCAGTTTTGAGGGGATTTTTTTACCTCTAAATGCCTATATGAATAAAATAGAGAAAGAGATCAATGAATTCAATAAGCAAACTAAAATAAATAGAAAACAATTAAAGATCCCCAATTAAATACCAAATTAGAAATTCTGAAAATTAAGGGAGAGATTAATAAAATTGAAAACTAGTAAACAATGATCTGATAAATAAAACTGAGTTTATATTATGAAAAACACAATAAAATAGACAAATTTTTGCTTAATCTGATTAAAATGAAAGAAAGACAATAACCAAATTGCCAGCATCAAAAATGAAAAGGGTGAACTAACCAACAATGAGGAGGAAATTAAGGAGATAGTTCAGAGCTACTTTGCCAAACTATATGTGAATAAATTAGATAACTTGAGTGAAATGGATGAATATTTCCAAAAATACAAACTACCCAGTTTAATAGAAGAGAAAGTAAATTACTTAAATTATCCTATTCCTGAAAAATGAAATTGAAGAAACCATCAATAAACTCTCTTAAGAAAAAATTCTCCATGTCCAGATGGATTTACAAATGAATTATATCAAACATTTAAGGAACAATTAATTCCTATTTTACATAAACTATTTAGTAGAGGAAAGAGTTCTGTCAAACTCCTTTTATGATACCAGCATGGTGCTGATACCTAAACTGGGAAGAACTGAAACAGACAAAGAAAATTATAGACCAATCTCCCTAATGAATATTGATGGAAAAATCTTAAATAAAGTTTTAGCAATTAGACTACAGTAAGTTATTAGCAGGATAATACACCATGTCAAGTTGGATTTATACTAGGCAGGTAGGGATGCTTCAACATTAGTAAACATTCAACATATTTAAACATATCAATAGCAAAACCAACAGAAATCATATGACTATCTCAATAGATGCTGAAAAAGCCTTTGACTTTGACAAAATGCAAGATTCATTTCAATTAAAATACCCCCTCTGCCACTGACCAAGGCACCCTCAGTTCCACAGACCCCACAAGAGGCTTTTCCTGGAAGGCTGGAATTGATTTGCTCTGACCCACCTGCTCCAACCCCTGGTCCTGGTGAAACAGACCTTTCCTGCAGATCTTCTAAGTAGTCTTGGACTGGATATTTGTATAACTCAATCTTTTTGTGGGTTCTACCCCTCTAAATTTTGGCTAGAGTCATAATTTGATGACTTTTGGAGTTTTTTTGGGAAATGAGTTTCCAGGAATTCCTGTCTTCATATCGCCATCTTGGCTCCACCTGCTTCCCTTCCTATCTTTGCCCTTTTGTTGCTCCAGATGAATTGTGTTATTATTTTCTTAGTTTGGTAAAGTAGTTATTCAGTAGTTTGATTGGCATGGTATTAAAGAAATAATTTAATTTAGGTAGAATTGTCATTTTTATTATATTAGCTTGAGCTAACCATGAGCATTTGCCATTTTTCAAATTCTTTAGATTAGGTGTCTCAAGATTAGGTGTCACAAGACTTTATTCGGGTAACAAATGCTTTATAATTGAATTCATACAGTTTCTGGGTTTGTCATGGGAGGCAGATACCCAAGTATTTAATTATTTAATGTTGTCTAATGTTATTTTAAATGAAATTTCTCTTTGTCTTCCTCTTGGGTTTTGTTGCTCATATATATATATATATATATATATATATATATATATATATATATGTATATGCATGTGTGTATATGTATATGAATGTTGATGATGTATGTGGGTTTATTTTATATTCTGCTACTTTGTTGAATTTGTTAATTGTTTCAAGAAGATTTTTAGATGATTCTGTCGGGTTCCCTAGGTATACCATCATACCATCATATCATCTGCAAAGATTGAAAGTTTTGCTTCCTCTTTTCCAATTCTGATTCTTTCAATTTCTTTTTCTTTTATTATTGCTACTGTTGGCATTTCTAATATGATATTGAATAGTAATGGTGATAACAGGCAGCCTTTGTTTCACCCCGATTTTATTGGAAATGCACTGCATTTATTCCCATTACATATAACATTTGTTCATGATTGTAAATACTCAGCAATTCCTGTTCTAAATCTATATCCAGAAGAAATTATAAAACATATTGATAGCAGCTCTTTTTGTAGTGCCAAAAATTGGAAATTTGAGGGGATGCCAATCAATTGTGGCATGGCTAAACAATTTAAGATACATGACTACTATGGAGTACCATTTTTCTATAAGCAGCCATAAATGGTCAGACTCTAGAAGACCATTGAATAACTTTTGGGATCTGATGCTGAACAAAGTGAATAGAACCAAGAGAACAATGTACACATCAACAACAACATTATGAAATGAACAACCTTGATGGAAGCGGTTCCTCTCAATAGCCCAGAGAACTATATTTGAATGACTATGGACTATATTATCCCCATCTAGAGGAAGAAAAAGAAAACACACACACACACACACACACACACACACACACACACACACACACACACATACAAAACCCTTCCACATCTGATGAACCCTTTATAAAAAATATTTCTTAGTTATCTCTTTCCCTCAGTCCTACTTCCTCATACCAAAAATTGACAATTTGGAAAGGTTCATCATTATATGCATGTACAATGCTTACGTGACTGTTTGTTGCTGAGGGGTAGGGGTGGGGATGGGAATGGATGGTGAAATGAAATTTTGTAACTTAAAAATATACATATGCATTTGTTTGAAAATAAATAAATTAATTTAAAATTAATAAAAGACATCATGAAGATTAGGTGTCTCAAGATTAGGTGTCACAAGGTAGAGGAAAGATAAATAGTATTCTGTTAGGAATATATTTAAAAATGAAGATAATAGAGAAATAAACTTCAGTAATATATATATATATATATATATATATGTATATGGAAAAATACCCATTTGTTGGCATCACTATGAATTACTTCTTGGTTGATGAGGAATCCCTTATAATAGACTAAATACAGGAATATGGGAATTTGAAATTCTGAAACTTTTTAATGGGGTGATTGTGGATTCTTCAACTTCAAACACTGGGTCAAGCAATCATGATTTAGTTAATTTATCCATTCATTCATTTATAGCAGTAGAGATGATAAAGCATTGGTCATTACATCAGATGATCTAATTCTGACATTTCCTAGATGAATGTTTCTAGGAAAATGATTTATCTATACTTTCTTCGATTATAAAATTGGTGTAATACCATATATATATATATATATATATATATATATATATATATATATATATATATATCACCTCCTGAGTTTTTTGTGAGAAAAGTGTTTTGTAAATTTAAAAGTATTAGTGAAATGTACGATGAATTTCTTATAAATTTATCAAGAATCTACCATCTATAGTCTACTATCTACTAGATAGGTAGGTGGTACAGTGGGTAGAGTGCCCAGTCTGTCAGGAAGAGTTGATTTCAAATCCAATCTCAAACATTTCCCAGCTGTGTGACCCTGAGCATGCATCACATTTAACCTCTGTTTGCCTCAGTTTTCTCATCTATAAAATGGGAATGATAATGATAGCACCTATTTTTCAGAGTTTTTAATGAGTTAACAATGTTTAATGAATTAAAGTATTTATCACAATGCCTGTTGCATCATAAATGCAATATAATTGTTAGCTGTTATCATTCTGTACAAGCCTTGACACAAAAGTTCTGAATATTTTTGTGTCATACTTTGGCCTTTCAATGAAACCTATGGTCCCCCCCCTCAGAATGCTTTTAAATGTATAAATTAAAATACATAGGAACATAGGCAGAATAATGGTAAAGGAATATATTGGGAAAGAAAGAAAGAAAGAAAGAAAGAAAGAAAGAAAGAAAGAAAGAAAGAAAGAAAGAAAGAAAGGAAGGAAGGAAGGAAGGAAGGAAGGAAGGAAGGAAGGAAGGAAGGAAGGAAGGAAGGAAGGAAGGAAGGAGAAAGAGGGTGGGAAGAGAACAAAAGGAATTAAGGAAGGGATGAAGGAAGGAGGGAGGGAAAGTAGGAAAGAAAGCTAGATGGTAGTTATTTTACACACTACAAGTTTCTGTGCTTAAAATAAGTACAAAAAATTCACTTCCCACTTATTCTAGAAAAAAAGAACCACTCACCATTTGGGGATTGGTGAGTTAATGATAAAGGAAAAGAAAGTAAAGCAAAGCATCCTTCATTTTGGGAAGGGGCCTAACATGGAAGATTTGGTAGTTTGTTGGAGTTTTTTTGGGTTATGTGTGTGTATGTATGTGTGTGTGTGTGTGTGTTTGTGTGTGTGTACATGCTAGGGACATTACAAAGCAGCATATGATTGGAAGTTATTTAAATTCTGATCTAACTGTGTGGCCTGTCATCATGTCTACATTAAAACTTTTCAGGACTTTACCATCATCTACCCCAGTCATTTTGTTTGGATTAGTCAATGACTCCACTTGTGTGGTACATTTTTATTTCATCTGACACTAGGCTCTCATCCCATTCTCCCTTTAGTAGGTCTGGGGAATTGAAAAAGAAAAAATATTCACTTACGAAGTTGCAATCTCTGCATTTTTTGCTTCCAAGGAAACTTAACAGGAAACTGCTTGTTCAGGCCATATATGGAATGAAACTGAACCTTGGCTATGATCAGAAAAAATTCTACTTTAATTGCATTTCACTCAGTAAACCCCATGAGTTAATAAATTGACTCCCCACAATGAGAAGGGTCAATTAATTCAAAAGGATACTACTTTGTTAAATCAATAAATGACTTTAAAAATAATATGATCCATTGCCTTCATTTTATAGATGAGACCCCAATAGGTTAAGTGAGTTGTCCCAGGTCACAATTAATTAATGACCATGCCAAAACTAAATAGTTTAGGAATAGAAAGTGAGTAGACTTGGAAGTCAAATCTCTTGAGAATAAGTCTTGAATCTTCCATTAACTTACTCTGACTTCTTTGAGAAGTCATTATATCTCTACACTCATTTTCTTCATTTATGAGATCTATGTTGATATCAATCAATCTAATATTTATTTAACACCTCCTCTGTGCCAGATACTGTTCTAAGTCCTGAGAATACAAAAAAAAGCAAAAAACAGTTATTCCCCCAAAGGGGCATACAATCTCACAAGAGAGACAAAAGGCAAGCAACTATAAACAAAGCAAGCTATATATAGGATGAATAGAAAATAGCAAGCAGAGGGAAAACACTAGAATTAAAAGGGGATGGGAAAGTCTTCTTGTAAAAAGTGGGATTTTAGTTTAGAACTAAAGGATGCTAGGGAATTCAGTAGTCAGAGTCCATGAAGGAGAGAATTCCAGGCAAGGAGACAGGCAGAGCAAAGAAATGGATTATTTTGTTTGTAGGAGGGTCAGGACACTGTCACTGGATTTCAAAATATATGCAAGGATGTATGGTGTAGAAAGACCAGAAAGGTAAGAGGGAATTAGGTAATGAAGAACTTTTGAATGCCAAATAAGTCATTTCATATTTGCTTCTAGAGGCAATAGAGAGTAGTTAGAGTTTATTGAGTAAGGGAGTGTTATTATCTGACCTGTATTCTAAGAAAATCCTTTTAGTGGTGGATTGGAGTATGACTTGGAGTTGAGAGATACTTGAAGCAGACAGACCCACCAGTAGTATATTGTAATAATCCAGGTACCAGGTGACTAGAGAGGTGGCAATGTCAGAGGAACAAAGAGGATATCAACAGACCTTTACAACAGGTTGAATATGAGTGGGAAGAAAGAGTGAGGATTCTAGGATGACTCTTAAGTTGCCAGCCCAAGGGACCAGGAGAATATTGTCGTCTTCTACTTTGGTAGGCAAGGGAGGAAGGACAGATTTAGAGCAAAAGGTAATGGGGTCTGTTTTGGACATATTGAATTCAAGATGTCTATTGAACACCTTTTTGCATCTCAAAATTTAGAAATGGGAGATTGGAAGTCAGCAGAGAGATCAGGTTAGAAAAAAAGATAGATTTGGGGTGGCTAGGTGGAGCAGTGAATAGAGCACCAGCCCTGGAGTCAGGAGTACCTAAGTTCAAATCTGACCTCAGACATTTGATAATTACCTAGCTGTGTGGCCTTGGGCAAGCCACTTAACCCCAGTGCCTTGCAAAAAAAAAAAAAAAAAAGACAGATTTGAGAATTATCAGCAATGAGATGGTAATTAAATCCATGGGAATTAATGCAATCAAGTAAAGCATTAAAGAGGAAGAAGAAAAGAGGACCTAGGAGAGAGCCCTGAGGGATTACCTGAGTTTAAACGGCATGATTGTACTAAGGACATGGAAAGGTAGCATGTCTTGTAAGTACTCAGTTAACTTTAATGGCTATATAAATATGAAATGTCAATCATTTAATAAAAATAAAATGAAACCCCCCAAAAAGCAGTACCTACTCTTGGAGAGTTACTATTTTAATGAAAGAAGACAGAATTATATATACGTATATATAATATATATTATTTATATATAATATATATTTTATATATACATATATTACATATTATATTATATATCCATATGGATATACAAAAGGCAATATTTCTTGTTTATTTTATTTTGATCCATTTGTATATGCATATTTCTAAGTTACAATATTTCCCTCCACCTGTCCTTCCCACCACTCAGTAGGGAACAGTCAGATTAGCATTTTACATACATATTTTGTTAAACATATTTACAAAATTAGTAATTTTTGGGATGAGTAACTAGAATTAAAGGAAAAAGATACATCGGATAATTTTTATAAAATGTTCAGCAGATTCTGTAGGGGTGGGTTTTTTTCTGTTTTTTTGTTTTGTTTTTCTTCCTCCATTTGGGGAATAACAGCTCTCTGACCTGTCAAGAGGAGTTGCTTCCATCAAGGTTGTTCATCTCATAATGTTATTAGTATGTACATACATACATTAGTATGTACATACATATCCCATAAGTCATTCCCTGCTTCTCTAGAGTCCAATCATTTATGGTTTCTTATAGAACAATAATATTCCAGAGTATTCAGTAAAATAACTTGTTTAGCCATTCCCCAATTGATGGGCATCCCCTCAATTTCCAATTCTTTGCCACTGCAAAAAGAGTTGCTATGAATATTTTGGAACAAGCAGGATTTTTCTCATTTTTTACAATTTCTTCTGAATATAGTACTAGAATTGGAATTTCTGGGTCAAAGTATATGAACAGTTTTATTGCTCTTTGGGCATAGTTCCATATTGCTCTCCAGAAAGGTTGAACCTGCTCACAACTCCCAAAAGGCAATTTAAGGAGGGGGGGGGAGGACTAAATCCTAGAAGACCTGGAAAGGTTTTGTAGAGGAGTTTGCAACTAGCTAAAACTTGAAGAATAAAAAGAAAACAAAAGGGTTGAATTAGATAGTCAATAAATCTAGACTCCTATGATTCTAGAATACAGGTCTTCCCAGCTGAATGCCAGCACTCTTTTTAAAACCATAACAAAATAATAATTTGACTAGGATGGAGAAAAGCTATAGACAAAGGAAACAAGCTAGTAACTTTATAGGCACAATTCCCTCAGGGAAAGGATGACAGTAATGATCTTAATGGTCCTGATAGTAAAGATAGGATGTGTATGTGGACCAGCACTTGACCAGTACTTTCGTTTGTATGGAAATTTCTCCTAGGAATTCCCTCTTTTTATTACGGTTGTCACATTTGTCAGAGATAGAGAGAAAGAGAGAGAGAGAGAGAGAGAGAGAGAGAGAGAGAGAGAGAGAGAGAGAGAGAGAGAGAGAGATGTCCAAATCAGTGAGACATTGAGGAACTTGGTCAGATGATATGTGTCAGAGTTAGCACTTAAATTCATGTCTCTTTATCTCTGAAGCCAGTTCTCTATCCATGTAGGAATGCTACCTCACTGCAAGGATAATATAGGAAGAGAATCACACAAATATCTTAATCATAGTTTGGCATCACTGTAGCATCATGGAGGAATTTTTTTTTTTTTGGTAAAAACAATACAGAGATAAATATAACACTATGAGGTTCACTTCTCCTTTTCATCTTAACCTTTTCCTTCAACCTAAAAGGGGGGGGGTGGGGAAGCCACAAGAAAAATGACAGAAATTAGTATTAGGAATTGTGTTAAGAATCACCTGCAAGATGAACCAGGCATCTTTTTTTAAGTCATTTTGAGTGTCAAAAGGACTATCTCTTGGAGCATTCTCAGAGTTCCCATTCTTGGTTCAAGCTAATCACATGAACTGTCTCTGCACTTGAATAGTAAAAATGAAGAGTTCCCTGGATGTTATCTCCAAGATACTGGTTCAGTAATAAATGGAATACTTTGAATAATAAAGCCATTGTCTTTTTGACTTCAGAATTGGAAAAGTCAGTGATTCAAACTATCTCTAAAACTTTATAACCCCAGTCCTCTCAGGTAAATGATGATGATGATGATGATGATGATGATGACGTCGACGATGACGATGACGATGATGAGGATGATGATGCTCTTGCTTTCATGTAATAAATAATGTGCTCTGTCTCTAGACTCCTCTTGGCATATGGGGTTGGGGGACATGAAAAGCTATTCTCTTTGCAGAGCATGTGAACTTGTATGTAGGCATCCAACTATTTTTTCTACATTGTGTTTCCTTTGCTGGGCAGTTAAATGAACATCAGCTTTTAGGTAGACATCCTGGATTTAGGTGAGAACATGAATTTGAAAGGCAGGAGGGTCCTGAGTTCAGTGAATGGAGATGACTGACATTGAAGAAAATTTCTGCATCCAAAAAGGCAAACACTGAAAGAATATTGACCCAAGTTTATTCAGTTTTACTGGTGAACATGTGGGGGATTATTTTAGAATTTAGAAATACTGAGGTGAAATGTCAAACTGATAATTCCATAAACTACATCATGTTAGTGAGGTTTAAGTATTAGTCTCCCCAAAGATGATACTAGTAGTTAAAAATTACTGAATCCTATTTAAATTGTGAATGGATATGTACTTTGAGAGTCTTTTGTGCTGCAAAAACAAATATGCATTCCATTTCCGAATTATATTCATTATCCTTCTCTCTCTCTCTCTCTCTCTCTCTCTCTCTCTCTCTCTCTCTCTGTGTGTGTGTGTGTGTGTGTGTGTGTGTGTGTGTGTGTGTGTTTTTCTCCTCACCCATAACTCTCTCTCTCTTCATAGGTCACTATTTCATCTACATTGTAGTTTTTCAGTTCCCTCATTCGAATATGTTTATTGAGAATCTTCGTCTTTCAATTCCTAGTATTTACCTTGTATTAGTACGTATTATGTGCTTATTGATGTTCTCTGTCTCCATTTGACCCAAATTCATGTTCTTATCTTGTATGACCTCGAGCAAGTCATTTCTATTCCTAGATTCCTCATCTGTAGAATGAAGTTGGATTTGATGAGATCTAAGCAACCTTCTAACTTTAAAGAATGGTATATCTTTAAGAATTTTAGAAGCACATGTATAATACTAGATTAATAATTATATTCATAAATATCTATGTTAGACATATATAGGCATATATTTGTATATCTGCAGCTATAGATATTAGATCTATCTATTCAGATAGCTATGCACTTCTAAAATATTTGAAAATATATCATTTTATTCATACCTATTATATGTGTGTGTCTGTAAATGACTTGGGTATCATAAATCATTCTAAGCTGTTACAGCAATTTTTTTCTTGTATTCCCTCACTAAGTCTGAAATAGTGAAGTTTTATTCTCTTAATATTTGCATTTTATAGTTTGTTTCTCTGAGACTCCAAAAGAAAGCTTATGATCTATGGTATTCCTGTTCCTTGCTATAGGATGGTGGCAGTATGGTGCAGTAAAAAAGAATATACAACCTGAGTTTGAATCCTGGTACAAGTAATGTGTGATTTTAGACAAGTCACGTAGTCTTTTGGAGCCTCAATTTCTTCATCTGTAAAATGAGGAGAGGGTGGGTTGGACCAAGTGACCTCTGAAATCTTTTCTAAGTCTAGATGTTTGATTCCATGATGATCTAACAGCTCTTGATTCTTTGTCTATTCTCATCCCCTTTTCTCGACTTGCCTTCCACCTAATAAAACCCTACAGTAAACCGGAAATGCCAGGGGTCTCCAAGGGGGAATCAAATCCTTTTGTACTCTGCCAGAAAACTTTTTTACCAAGAGGAAATTCTACAAATGCTCCAATGACATCATCCAGAAAAGGCCCTTGTTTTCCTGAGCCCCCCCCCCTCCCCCTGGAAGACGACAAGGGTTAAGGATACACAAACCCAGCCACTTGTCAGATTTGGCATGCTGAGGCCAACAGCTGGCCTAGCCAGTTAATTAGTCCTGCACTCTGCTCAGGGTTCAGCCTTTATTGGCAAGCAAAGGCAGGCTGCCCTGGCCTGCTTTCCTCTTTCTATTAACAAAGACCTATGCCATCAGATTACCTTGGCCAGGAGCCAGGTTTGAATGTCATTTGCCCGCCTGTGTGTTGCCATGGTGATTGTGATGCTCCTTTTGCCAAGGCAGCAGCTGGTGGATGGGGGGCAGATTACCTGCCAAACAGATTTACTGGCTCTAAAATGCTGCAGACCGTTCTCCAATGGAGGGGGGAGGAGGGAGGTTTGGGGATCCAAAGAGAGAGAGAGGGAGGGGGGGGCAGGAGAAGCTTTCTCTGTCTTGTACCCCACCCCTTTTTTAACAAAAAGATTATTATCCTTCTTAATTTTCAGGCATCCATCTGCTAGTACATAGAGCTCATCTCTTTTCTTTGGCTAAGGAGAGGCATTACACAAATTATTCTTTGTTTTTTCTGTGTAACATATTCTTCCCCACCCCCATCTCCCACCTTACTAAAGAGAGAGCCCAATGCCTTAAGTAAATGAACTGTGGGTCTTTAGTAGAATCCTCAGGGTATTTCAGACAGGTGACTTGTCCCGTGTTGTATCACTATACCTTTACTAATGTGGTTTTTTGTTTTGTTTTGGTTTTGGGGAATTTGGGTTATATAGTTGCTTCTTTCCAATGAATGGGAAGCCTCATACTCCAGGTCATTGGCTTCCTTGAAATACTCCTTGACTCTAAAATGATCATAGAATTAGAAATGGAAGGGATTTTCAAAATCATCTTGTTGACCTTGTTCCCCTCCTATTTTTTAAATTGAAGAAACTGAAGGGAACTAACTTGTTTGAAGTCACAAAAGTCATAAGAAAGTAGCAATTATGAATTTTGAACCCAGATCCTGAGAATGAAAAGCCAGCATTCTTCCTACTATACAAAACTGCCATTGGTCTCAGGGCAGAACACTCTCAGGAAAATAATCCAGTTCCCTCTCATTGGGAGGAACAAGGGGAAGAAAACCATATTTCTGTTTGTTCATTCACTACCCAATTATTCCTTTCCATGTGTAAGCATTGTCTTTAACTTTCCAAATCCATGTACTTCTATCTTGATTAGAAGGTTTGACCCTTACTCATTGTGTCACAAGCAATGACTCATTGAGTTCTTTGCTCCTTCCCCCTCCCCCCACAATTTCTATCCTAAGGAAGAACATTCTTGCTTTGCATGCTAAATTTTTTTTTTGTTATCTGTGGTATCTATGGATAGAAGGGGATAATCCCAAAGTCCTAAAGTTAAATTATGAGATGAATGGGTTCTGTAGATGTCATGTCTTCTACTTTCAAGGCATTAATGCAATCTAATTTAATGCAATAAATATTTGTAATAAAGTGACTGTTTAAAATCATATGCTAGATACAGAGTTCTTCTATGCATTAACAATTTCAATAACAATAATGAATCACATTTATATGGTATCTTAAGGTTTGCAAAATGCTTTACACAAATTATCTTTTTTTGCCCTTCACAACAATATTATGAAGTAGGTATTATTATCCTTTCATAGGTAAACTAAATCACAAGTACATATCTAAGACAGAATTCAAACCCAAGTATTCTAGACTTCAAATACTGTGTTCTGTCTACTGAGGCACCTATATGCCACTGCCTGGAGATCATGAAGAAAGCCAGATGATTGATTGAGAAGATATTTTATCATTCGGTTGTATAGCTGAAACCATAACAATTAAATAGTAGGGTTAAGAAAGCACTCTACTTTGTCTTTGTCAGTTGAGCTATGATACTAATAATATACATTAGAAGATTTCACCAAATTGGAATTTTAATTCTCTAGCTATGGTAAAGCTCTTCAATCACCAACACCTTCCTGCTGATAGTCGATGACTGCAAATCATGAACTACTGTGAGTTAAGAAGAATCAAAATTATAGGGAATTCAAAATGGAGAGGAACGATGCACAGTGTGTAGAAGCATCCAATAAAAAGGCTATCAATGTGGACTCAAACAGGAGACCTGGTACAACTCATTAAAACACATATGGATAGGACAGGTAGTAATAATAATAATAACAGCTAAAATGTGCATTGTTCCTGAGACCTTTGCCTCGAATATTTAATTTCTGCATTTCAATATTTCCATTATTATATTATTCCCATTTTTAGGTGGGGGAAAAACTGATAGAAGTTAACTGATTCACCAAGGGTCATAGAGAATGAAAGTACCCAAGGCAATTTGTGAACCTAGGTCCTTCAGGCCTAGTCAGAAATGTTATCCAGAATTCCTACTGTTTTTCTTACAAGAGTAAGTGATAGCAGATAACCAGAACTCTACCAAATATTCTAATTATTAAAACTTCAAGAATCCCTATTTTCCTAAAACTTGGAATTCCCTCATCATACCAGCACAGATTGCACTCCTCTATAAACTTAATAAATGACCTTTCAAAAATTTTGGTGGCAAAACCAAATTAAAATCAAAACCTTATTTTTTTGAGATACTATATTATAAAAAATAGAGAAATAGCCTCAAAGTCAGAAAAACTTGGGTGTTCATGTGTTTCCTCTAACACATACTGGTTCTTTGACCCTGGACAAATACTTAACCCTCAGAACTCTAAAAGTATACATTATAGAAAAGGAGCCTATATGCAGATAAAAATTTATCTACACATATATGCTTATATACATACATAAAAATACATATTTAGATATATACATATATATATAAATAGATATATGTATATATGTACAGGGCATTTCCTCAACTTGGAATTATCATTTTAATGAAATCACAAGTCCTGCCCCCATTTTAATCTTGCAGGCAACCTGATGACAAGTCTCTTTGGTTTAGTTAATCTTCATGTAACAAACATAATGCCTACACTTGACATTTTTATGGCTTGGCGGAGTATGCCAGGTCTCAAAGTTATCTACAATCTCTTTTAAGACTTTGAGTTATGGCAGAAACTCTAGCAAAGTCTATTTTGGAACATATAGAATATGATAACCAGAGGAAGGCTTCCAGTCTTTGGAGTATATAATATGCATAATGTAAAATGTAAAATATGTAAAATGATGTCCCTCTCCCTCCCTCTCCAACAATAAAAGGAATACAGGAAAAAAAACAATAATCAAGAAAACCAAAGGAAAAGAGAAGTATACTTTTAGATCTGGTTCAGGACTATGCAAAAATATAAGAACTAAGTGGGGGGTAAGTGGGATGGGTGTTAAATTAGAATACCTTCTGACAGATGGAACCTAAAGTCAATGGGGTCTAAGCTTTGGATTGTCAGAGTTTTAATGAGTGATAGAGACAGCCTAACTAAGTTTCATTTAAGAAAGTTAGGGATGGGTATTGCATGAAAGATCTTTGACCTTCCAAGAGACCTAAAACCAGTTCTACTAAAGCCATAACTGAAGGTGGCATCAATACCAGTAAGAGGCAGTCCAGGAAAAGTGATTCAGTCTGAGGGGACCACCAGGACTTTGAGACAAGAACAATCTCTAATCATGGCTATTCAGAGATGAAGGAGGTGATGGGGTCACAATAACAGGATGACAGAGATGGGACCCAAGACATCTTTAACATTAAAAATGAAGAACAAAGCAGAAGGCAAAAAAATTGGAGTTCAGGGCAAGGCTGTCTACAGCAATGTGCTCCAGCACTACAACAAAATAATAAGTTGCAGCATCTGAACTATAGAGGAGTTTGGACTGGACAGAGCTGATTCATAGAAACCAAGATCGCAAGAGAAGGTGGTGCCTAAACCTAGCACAGGGAACCTACCCTAACACTGAGACTAGAAATATAAGTAAACAGAAGAAAACTCTTACCAGTGAAAGAATACCAAGACAACTAAAGAGATAAAATTAAAAGAAATGAAAACTTTCCAGTAAGTAGAAGTTCAAACTTGGGAGGGAATGGGGAAACTGACATGAGGGAAGAAATGGTTTGGAAACAAAGATTCTACAATAGGTTTGGAAGAAATAAATCAATATATTCATACAATATTTACATGCACAAATATTCTGTGACCTTTTGTAATAAATATCAATTTTAAAAATATTTGAATATATTCATGATGCATATATTTATTTAAAATAATGAAATTATAACTTCCAAGGAAAAAATTGGAAGGAGAATAAAGAGCTTAGAATAGAAGATGAAAAATCTTATTCTTGAAATGGAAGAAACAATTCAGTCATTTAATAAGTCAAGATGCTGCATGAGATGCAAAGTCAAAAGATAAAATTAGAATATGCAACATATCTATTTTTAAGGGGTAGATAAAATATATCTCCATCACAGTTAGCCCTTACATATTGGTCAGGTGAGAACACATGTTGGTTGTTCATTAGATGAGACTAAGGCCTGGAGAAGAACTAAGTGTCATAGAAAGTCTGGTTGAGACTTACCAATGCTTTCTGAAACCTATATTAAAAAAAATATGGCAGAGATATTGAGAGTACTTGATATAAGAAAATAAGAAGATCTTGATTTTGCCCTAGGTTCTCTCCCCTTAACTTGATAAAGGAGGGCATTGTGAATTTTGAAGTATACGGAAGTTTTCAATTTCCCTTATTTCTATCAACATCTCAGCTCTATCTATATAGATTAGCTGTTGATGTTGTTTTCATTGGAAGCAAAGGGTAGACATGAGATGCACTCAAGGATTTATAGAGCCCAGAAGAAATGTTATGCTTTATTTAAGGTAAATGGCTAAAGTACTTAAGCAAAAAATAGCAAAACAAAGCAAAATAAACACATTTTATGACCTTCTATTTACCCCTGTTTGTACTTAAGGCCTAAGTTTGAGTCCATTTTTCCTTGGCCTATTCAATTGCTAGTGGGAGTGTCTACCACAGTCTTCTGGAGGGATATTTTATACTAATTGTTTTACTATACCACCATAATAAATACTCCTTTTCTAAAAACTAATTCAGTCTGACTTATTAATTAATATCACTGACAAGAAAGATGGGGGCATTTTGAGCCATCAAGTATTAGAGAAGAAAGAAAGCCCCACCAACTTTTCAAGATTAAATCATAAAACTCTTAGGTAACAGTAGCCACACTCTGGGGACTATTCTTATCTGTGCAAGTGAGAATTGAGAAGTCACTTTGTGTCTAAATTCACTGAACATTATTAAAAACAGCTGATGCAAAATAAATGAAGTAATTTAAGACCCTCAGGATTCCTGAAAATCATGATCAAGAAATATAAAATAAAACTTCTCACATCTAATAGAACCAGAGGGAAAAAATGGAAATATACTGTGAAGAGCCAGAAAAAAAGGAATTCGAATAGATCACAGAAAAATATGAGGCAATTACTATGAAAAGAGAAAATATAAGAATACAATTTCCAAAAAGTAAAAGAAAAAAGTTTAAAAATAATCATAACACCCTATATAAGGAAAAAGGTAATTCTGAGAGGGTAGGGAAAGTAAGAATCTTTATTAGAATAGAACATTTTCAAGCATTCCTGACGAAAAGACCAGAGTCTTATAGAATCATTGAAATGTAACAATAGGAAATGAGAGACCTAGATGGGTCAAAAGCTTTAGCTAATTGGAAAGAAATGTTATCATAAAGTCCATAGATTCTAATAGAGAAGAGACAAAAATGCCTTTCTACATCCCACTTTCTTCAGGATCACAGAAGAATTAGGTGAAATACAGTCCTGAAGATATTGTTTTTGTTCATTTGGATAGAGAAGAAAAAGAAGAGGGAAATGGATGGATATGTCAGGGGAAATTAAGTAGAGTTATTCCTTGACTTTTGGAGGAATAAAATTTATAGAAAATATCTTAAAAGTAATAAATATGATTGTTCATACATAAAACCCATGGGAACTAGAGAGATCTCAAAGACCTCAAAAAAACCTAAAGAATACTGAAAATACATTTTTTGCATAAGATTATAACTAAACAGTAACTCTAATAATATATACTTTTGTTAACATAGTAACCATGAAATAACCCATAAAATGCATCAAAATAAAACTGATAACATACAAAGCAGTTTTTCTTACTAGTATTTCCATAGTATTCTGTAACCTTTTGTATCAAATAACAATTTTTAAAATATTTGACAATATTCATGTTGCATGTGTTTTCATAGCACATTAAATCTATAGTATCAATAATACTGTAAAGTAAAAAATTCAAAAAACAAAAATATTTTAACCCAAATCTTACCTTTCATTCTATCAAGTGGTGATATGAAAATGTTATACTGTATATAATACTCCTGAGAATCTCTCTTCCTTGTCTACTCACTGAAAGCTAAGGAAGAGATTGCTGGGATTTTCACTGCAGTCAGAAGACTGATACTGAAGAGGTCTCAGTATCATCTTAGAGCTCAGATGACTTCCAATATCTTTTGGTATCAAAATTACTGCACAAAACCTGAGTTTTTAAAGTAAACAATAAAAATATGCAATTGGGAAAGTGAAGAAGACCAGAGATATGCTTAGTAGGATACCCGCTGCTCCACAACCTTGAAAGCACTGAACCTCTTCTTTTTTCCCTATCCAGTACATAGTTATGAATGTGTGTGGTTGCCAATACAAACGTGAAAATGAGGTCGCAAATTAAAATGTGTGAATGCTTGGTCATGAAAGTTAAAAGTGCAAATGTTGGGGGCTGATTATATTATTCCTTATAACTTTAGTGCATGAGAAGAAGAGTATGTAAGCATGTAAGGAGACTAAATTATCAGGGGCATTCATGTAGAAATTCAATTCTTTTTTGTGGTTTTGTAGAGGGTGATCATGCATATTTAACATGCAACAGAGTGAAAAAAACATACAGAAAAAAAGAGACTGGAAGCTCTAAAGGTAAGTCTTACCTTGAACCAGCATTATCTTTAAGCATCCACTTAAAGTATCCTCTATACTATTTTGGAACATATTACAGATGACTGTTTCTGGGAAGTAAGGTTTGAGGGTGAGAGCATAAAACATCACAATACAGCAAAATTTTAATAAAGAATATATGAAGAATGCTTTGTGTGAAAATAAAGATTACATAATTTAATCTTTATTTATTTTCATCTATATGCACATATATGTTTTAAATTTTATTTATTTAAGGTAATAGAGTTAAGTGACTTACGTAACCTTGGGCAGTTATTAAGTGTCTGAGGTTGGAATTGAACGCAGGTCCTCCTGACTCCAGGGCCAGTGTTCTATCCACTGGGCCACCTAGCTGCCCCACATGTAGATTTTGAAGTTACAAAATTTCCTTCCTCCCTTCCTTGCCCCACTCCCTCACCTCAGTGTTCAACAATCAGATTAGCTCTGTACATACATATTTTGATAGACAGGTTTACAGATTAGTTATTTTCAGTATGAGGAATTAGGATTAAGGGAAAGATATTCCATAAGAGATCATTTTTATGAAGTGTTCATCAGATTCTGAAGGGTAAGTTTTTTTATGTGTTTTGTTTTGTTTTGTTTTGTTTTGTTTTGTTTTGTTTTGTTTTGTTTTGTTTTTTCTCCCTCTGGTGGGGATAATACAGTCTACACTCAGTCAAATACAGTTGTCCTAGCTCTCTGGACTGTGGAGAGGAGCTGCTTCCATCAAGGCTGTTCATTTCACAGTGTTGTTGTTCATGTGTACATTGTTCTTTTGGTTCTACTCCCTTTGCTCAGCATTAGATCCTATAAGTCATTCCATGCTTCTCTAGAATCTGACCATTTATGATTTCCTACAGAACAATAGTATTCCAGAGTATTCATGTACTGTAACTTGTTTAGCCATTCCCCAGTTGATGGCTATCCCCTCAATTTCCAATTCTTTGCCACTACAAAAAGAGATGCTATGAATATTTTGGAACATGTAAGACATTTCCCTTTTTATACATAATATATTCCTAAAGAATACGTGGATCAAAGAACCAATAGAAATGAATTGTTAAGTTTACCAAAGAAAATTACAATAATTATATAGCAAGATTTTGAGAATTAGGCAAATTAGCCACAGAAGAAACAATTATATTTCTAATCGTTTTGATAAAAAATTGGAACAAAACATAATTGTATAAGTTAACTTTAAAAAATGAAAAGGGACAAAAACCTCATAGGATAACAGGCTATGAATAAGTTTAAAGGGCCATTGGTGCTGGGAATTTTCCCATTAATGAGTTGAAAAATGCATTGACATATCTCATTATGGTTCTGTATATTCTTAACCTACTGCAACAGTATATAAATTTTCATGTATTGAAAGGAACTGAGGAAAGATATGGTAATTTAAAATAAGAATATTTTATATGATACCTAAAGACTTAACAATTTTTCCAGATTAATTTTTCATTTACTCCTTGTTTATCTGAAGCCTCCTTCAAAAGAGTGAACATATGGATCTCAAGATCTCATTGTAGGGGCAGCTAGGTAGCACAGTGGTTAGAACACTGGCCCTGGAGTCAAGAGGACCTGAGTTCAAATCCAGACTCAGACATTTAATAATTGTCTAGCTGTGTGACCTTGGGCAAATCACTTAACTTGACTTAAATAGATATTTTTTTTAAAAAAAATCTCATTGTAATATAGAATCAATAAGACCACAATGAATGCATATGTGGAGTGAGACAGAATAAAGAATTGAGAATAACTGAGTACTGAAGGGTGGTAGTGCTTTAGGATTTTTTGCAAGGCAGTCGGGTTAAGTGGCTTGCCCAAGCCCACACAGCTAGGTAATTATTAAGTATCTGAGGCCGGATTTGAACTCAGGTCCTCCTGATTCCAGGGCCAGTGCTCTATCCACTGTGCTATGTAGCCATTCCAGGAGGGTAGTACTTCTTTAAGGAAAAAAAAAATTGGAAAGGTGGATTTAAGGGAAGAGTTAAGTTCTATTTTAGAAATGTTGATCTTTCATTGTAAATGCAGCTGGAAACAAATCTAGGAGTTATTTTGTCACATGGGATTGTAGTAGTATTGAGTTTACAGATCTGAGATGATAAATCACCCCTTGGGAGCTAATGCAGTCACTAAGAAAGAGATTATAGACAAGGAAGTAAAATAGAACCAAAGGTAGAGCTTAGTGTATGGGTTGACAATATGATAAAGAAGACTGAAAAGGTATTGTTAGAGCAAACAACAACAGCAACAAATGCACAATATCATGAAAATGCTGAAAAAGATGACCAACAATGATAATTTCTACAGTGAAGTTGAAAAGGGTGAGAACTGAGGAAAAATCATCATATTTTTCAATTAAGAGGGCATTGATAATTTTGAAAGAAGTTTCATTCAAGTTATGAATAAGAAGTAAGATTTCAAGGGATATGAGAAGTAAAAAAGGAAAAAAGAAAATTGATGAAAATAGACATGAACTTTTTCTAGGACTTTGTGAAAAGGAGAGATGTAGGAAAATAGCTTCAGAGATTGATCCATTTTATTGAGAATGTTTTTAAGGATTTAGAAGATGGGTGTTTTTGTAAGCATCAGAAAAGAAATCCAGGGGTTGCTAAGTGGCACAGTGGATAGAACACTGGCCCTGGAGTCAGGAGCACCTGAGTTCAAATCTGGACTCAAACACTTAATGATTACTGCACTGTGTGGCCAAGCCACTTAACCCCATTTGCCTTGCAAAAAAAAAAAACAAAAACAAAAAACAAAACTGAAAAAGAAATCCATACATAGAGACAACTTGATTAGAGAAAGGAGAAAACTGTGAGTGAAATCTTCTGGAGGAAAGAGGAAATTGTATCAAAGGAATATGTAGAAGTGTTTGTCTGTGTAAGGGAAAAAAAAAACCTGGAGTAAAAAAGTAAAAACCTTTTTCCTGGAAGAGAGAGAGAGAGAGAGAGAGAGAGAGAGAGAGAGAGAGAGAGAGAGAGAGAGAGAGAGAGAGAGAGAGAGAGAATGATGTTATCAACGAATTTTAAGATATAGAGAGTGTGGAGAAAAAAGAGTTTAAGACATGCTTTATATTTTCTCACAAAAATATGAAGCAAAACCTTATGCTAAGATGGTAAGTTTAAGAGAAATGAAGTTTTGGAAATTTTGGAATGAAACAGAGAATCAAATAGGAAGGGAGAAAAGGACCATTGAGAGAAATAAAATAATTCAAATCGGTAGTGTCATCTCAGTTTTCTGTGATTTCTCTAGTTTTTTTCATCAATTCATAGGAGCAAAGAAATCACAGTGGATTCAGTGTAGGGTTTTGTTAATTTATAAGTGATGATAAGAAAAGAAGGTAAGAAATTAAAGAGTGGCGGACAGCATAATATTCCCTTGTACAAATTGTGGCATCAGAATTATAAAAGAAGGGGAATCAATCCAGAGTAAGAGTAATAAGCTGAGAAAGTATTAATGGATAGGACTGAAGAGTGTGGGGAAGATGAAGGACGGGTTTAGGAAGATTAAAGAGCAAGTAAAAATGGAATGACTAAAAATAATGGTCAGATGAAGGAATTTCCAAATTCTAAATCTATGTTGGTGGGTGTTTTCAAATTAAAGTATTTATTGATCCCAGTATATCTCTGAGGTAGAATGGAGGAGACAGAGAAACTTGGTGTTTCTGTCGTTGTAATATCAATATATAATCTGTAATTACTTTGTACAACAGCAGAGATAAGAGAGGAGATGAAGATTTCAGGCTATCAGGCCATGAAGTTAAATCTTTAAGAAATCTGGGGACCAGTAGATTATAATCCTTGAAACCTGGGTTGGGAGCAGTTTACTGAGTGACAGTGTCACTGGGAGGATCTGTATATGGCCATGGGGACAAGCATTATCATTCTATGACCAGTGAGTTAAAGGGCATTAAAGAAAATAGCAACTGGTTGAGTTAAATGGCCTTTAAGATATGTTCCAATTCTGAAATTTTAAAATCAATTTCCCTCTCATTCACAAACCCAAAAGAGGAAGTTGTGAAATGAACACAGCAGTGTGGAACAGTGATTTTTTACTGTGGGGCCTTGTGAGGTGTTTTTCAAAACAATCAGTGCTATTTTTAATTTGTATCATCAATTAATATTCTTTACACTCTATGCTTTATCCACTACACCACCTAGCTGCCCCCGATTGCTACTCTTGAAGCCAAGAAAATCTGTGTTGATGTGTGTTATGTCCTAAGATACTGACTTTGAGATTAGGCAAGTCACTTCAACATTTAGTAACCTATACAGCTCTCAAGTTGCAGAAAAAAAACACCAGTATGCATTTTTAGAAAAGTTTCCCTCTCTGGGACCTCCCTGCACAAATAATAGATTCCTATTTATACAGGATTTTAAGATTTATTAAATAATTTACAGGTAACATCCTATTTGATTTTCACAATGACTCTATTTGCTAGGTTATGTTATTAGCCCCATTTTATAGATGAGAAGAAAGAAACTGAGAAAGGTTAAGTTATTTGCCCAGCTACTTTGATCTACTCATTGTTCCTCACCCATGTTACTTCATTTCCCACCTCCATACTTTTCTACTGCCTATTCTCCCATACCTCTCCATCTTCAACCCTCCCTTTTAGATTTCCTGATGTCTCTAAGACTGAGGTCAAACCCCATAGACTGTAAGAGACTTCTCCCCATCTCACCTTCATGGGTTTTCCCCTCACTGATTACATCTGTAAACATCTTATTGCACACTATTTAGTTCATGTGATTGCTTCTGTTAGGATCTGAGCTCCTTGAGAGCAGGGATTGTTTTTATTTTCTTAATATTTCAAGTGCTTAGTCTAGTGTTTGCCACATAATAAGCAATTAATAAATGATCATTGGGTTATTGATTAAATGCTTACTTACAGAAAGTATCACCAGGTTCTGCACACAGTAAATACTTTTTTTTTTAAATAAAATGTTCCTGCCTACCAGAAGTTTATAATATGGAGGGACAAAAAAATCACTATTTTGTCTTTGTATTTCATTTCAAATACTGTTTAGTGTCTATGAGAGGCAAGAATAGGACAATAGACAAGAAAAGCACAAACCCAGTCCTCTCAAACTACAATTCTACTGAATGATGGCTTTGCAATATTTCATTCAACCTGTGCAGAAAACTGCAAACTGCGTAGAACTGTCTACAATTCTTTGCTTGACATTCTCATCTCATGCTGGATCTCTGGCCCGTCTAGCTTTGTTTTAAACTATAAATTCATGATTTTCCTTTAATTTCACATCCTGGGATCCAGTTTGTGAGTTCTGGTCAGGAAGGTAGGGATACCTCATGAAACCTTGAAACATGGATAAGAGTAGACCAGAAAGTTTGAGCTAGACTCAGTCACAGACTATACAGGCATTCTAAAGTGTTAAGGATGCAGCTAGCGCCTGGTGGCAAAGAGTAAACACTTTGTATTTACTTCCCCCAGTGAGAGGGGGAAGGAAAATATTTAGTCTACTAAATGGAAGCCTTCTAGACACAATATTTCACTGGTATAGAATCTCCTAGATTAGGGGACTCTGACTACTGATAAAATGTCCTTCTTCCCCAGCTTACAGTAACAGTGTTACATAGAGACCTGAAAAGTCACTTGGCTTGCCTCAAGTCCCACTGCCAAATGTATCAGAGAAAGAACTTGACCCCAAATCTTCTTAGCTTTAAAGCCAGTCCTCTATTCACTGTGCCAAACTGCTTCTCATAATTTAAATGCTTTATCGAATTTGGGACACCAGAGACAAGTATCTAAATTTGCAAAACCAAAGACTTAGACCCTCCAAGTATCACTGAGGAAGTAAAGGTCAATTTTATCCCTGGTCACAAGCTCCTGTTGCATTTTCTGATCTTTAAGGGATGGGAGGTTTCAGATGTCTTCATAAGACTCAGGGGAAAACTAGGATTGTGTTGTAATGGAATATTTACCAGGCTAATGAATTTCATGCATGACTCCCTGATGTGGTTGTATATCTAAATGAAAGTCAATACAGAGTCTTTTTCTCCTAAGAATAACACCTAAGAGATACTGGTGTTTGAAATAAACCTTGTGTTGGAAAGGTTCCGGAGCAGTGTAATTTTTATTTTTATAGCCATGGCTCCAGTGTGTTTGACTTTTCAAATCCCCTTGCAGAGTTCCAAGGTTCTGTTTATAAAAACTGTGTCTCAACTTTGGTCATCTGTGAGGTGGAAGAAGGATTTGTATTCTCCTGGATAAATCCATCCCTCAGAACAACAGAACCTTCCACTCCTTGTAAGAATCCTCTGCCTTATAATCCAAATACTTATTTTAAAAGGGAAACTGGAAGAGGGAAGAATAAAAGAATGTAATGAGAGACATATATATCATTATATATGCATATATTTTATTTCATAAATTATGTCACTTTAAATTGTATTGATACAATGTATTATTTTAAATTGTATATTATGATATGACATATATTATGTATATATATGTTCATGTATACATAAAAATGTGTTTTTATATGTATATTCACACATATTCAAAATGATTAAAAGTATCATTTGGGTAAGAAGTGATAGTGGAGAGAGCTGAGAAAAGACCCTTAGAAACATTACAGTGGAATAGTAATTATTTCAAGTATGAGCACAATTTTAAATTCTGTGATTCAAGAAAAGAATAAAAATTCTGTTAAGATTATAATTCAAGGAAGAAGACTTAGAAAGAATGGCAATAGAATTAGAAGGTAAAGCAAGATAGTAATGTTTAGTGTATGTGTGGGTGTATGCTTGTGTAATATGATGGGTGGGAGTTCAGAGAAGTGATATGTTCTCTAGGTGTGGGCCTCCTAACTCATTTGCATGGAATGCTCTTTAAAGAAGTCACTATGATGAGATTGATATTCCAGTTAAAGTTTGCATAAATAAAAATATTGAAAGGGATCATAATTTTACTTTTGTTTAAAAATGCTTGCCATTATTACATGTGAATGACTCAGTGATAACCTGTATCTTCTCATAGGAGTAAGATTCAAAGTATGTGGTGCAATCTAAAGCGAATTACTATTTGCAGCCTTATATATGTCTACCATTGAAAAAATATTGCTAGAGCCAATGGTCTAGGACACTGTCCCCACTCTCTGTCTAGTAAGAACTAACACATGTTCTGTAACAAGTTCATTCTTGAGAAAGTCTGACGTCTAATGAAAGGAGGACTAGTTTCCATTTCTTCATTTATAACTCTCCTTTCTATTGAACCATTTTCCCAGTGCTCTGAAGTCAATTTACTTGTAACTTAGGTTCAGATTCGTGTCTATTATTTCTGCAAAAAGAACAAATAAAAAAGAATTCAATGAATAATATGAATTAGGTTTGGAAAATTTATTTATTGCCTGTACAAAAAAGAAATGTTAAAACACAAAAAACTGTCATAATAACCAGCATGATTGAAACTAAACAAGCAATGATCCTGACCATAGTTATGCCCAGCTAAATTTTGATATTTATAATGCTCAAAACATTAAACAGTGCATGAAATTTCTGATTAGGCATTTTCCATTACACCTTAGTTCTTCACTAACTAATCAATTTAGGTTATAAATCTTTTTTGTGTAAATGAATCAAACTTAGGATAATTCTCTTGTTGGTGATCATCTTCTCTAAGAGTTTTGGTGAAGTTACCAAGGATTCACACTCTTTGCAAGCATTCAATTGTAACCTAAAGCATCTTTGGAACTCCCGGATTCACACCATTACTACCACGTTTTTACAAATCTATTTCAGGATAAATATCTATTCTCTTTTCAGAATAGATTCTCATTCATTTTTATTTCATGTTGGAAAAGAGAAAGAATATCTTTTTAAAAAGTCAAGGGACAAGTTTAGTCACTTGAGTCGTATAGTAGAGGCCATTTTGGTTAGCTTGCCATGTTTCTGGAATAGAAAAAAGTCCATCCTCAATCTTCCCTGGAAATCCATGATGCCACCTGGAGAATCAGAGAATGAATCAACCAGTAGCCAGAAGTTATTGTTCCTTTTAACTGATGCTAATACCTCACTTCCAATAATCATTGGGAAGAAGACCAAGAAAAGACCATTTTATTTGTGTCATACCAAATCTCTAATTCCCTTTAAGTTGGACAAATACATGTCCAAATATATCCAGGAAGTTTGTCAACTCCCAAAGTCCCAAGCTTTGAGTCACCATGTCCCTGTTAATCTACAAGAGGACCTTTAGAAATGTTACTAGGGATTCCTTTCCAGGCAAATTTAACGTCCGTTATATATGAAATAGGTCACACTTCAAAATCTTATATAACACATTCCTCAGAAATTTCTGGGATGCTAGATGTTCAAGTATTATTATCTCTGCTTTGTAGATGTGGAAACTAAGGTTCCAAAGTGAGTGGAACTAGAATTCACTTCTTTTAAGGCTCATCTTGTTCTGACTTTTAGTTATTAATTTAGCTATTCAGAATTTCCTTTATTAGGGATTCTACTAATTCAGTGTCCTCCAAAAAATGTAAAATCAACTGTAATGCTACTTTGTACTTGAGAAAACTCTTTGGGAATTATGTCCACTTTTATTAGATGAGATGATTAGTCTGAATAATATATAATAGGGCTCTCAGTTCTAAATCCTAAGATGCTGATGTAACTATAATGCAGCCTGATTGATTGACCTCTCTCATTTCAGTTCATTTGATAAAATTGCTGGATATAAGGAGGCAGATAAAATACTCTTCTCAGATCTGGGTAAGTGCATTTGTATCTTGTCAGAGGTGTTCAGTCCTCTTAAGATTGAGAAATAGCTGGATAAATCCTGACAGTAATGAAATACTCTTTTGCTCTGAGAAATGATGAAAGGGCTAATTTCTAAGAAACCTGGGAAAACTTTGATACAGATTAAGAGAATTAGTAAGGAAAACTTTTTATATCATGAAACAGCATTGTAAAGACAAAGATCTTTGGAAAATTTAAGAATTTAGATCAATTTATGATCAATTATAATTCCATTGGACTCAGAATAAAACATGCTACTTCTCTCCTGACATAGAAGTGATAACCTCAAAGAAAAGAATTAGATGCATATGTTTTGAACATGACCAATGAGATAATTTATTTTGATTGACTATTTTTTCAAATAAGGGCTTTATCTCTTTCCCTTAATCCTAATTCCTCATACCAAAAAAATACTAATTTGTAAACATGTTTATCAAAATATGTATGTACGTTACCCTGACTGTTCGCCACTGAGGGGAGGGGGAGTGAGAACGGAGGGTGGAAGGAAATTTTGTACCTTAAAAATATGCATGTGGTTATGAATGAAAATAAATATAAACAAACAAACAAACAAACAAATAAATAAATAAGGGCTTTGTTTTTCAGTGGAGGTAAGTGTGCAATGGGAAGGAAACTAGATTTTTATCAAATTAAAATAATTATTTTGATTTAAAAATTATACTGTTTGCAGTACAAAACCCACAAATATTTTATATGACCTGACATCTAGCTTACTTGTAATGGTTTACTTTTTAAAGCAACATTATCCATTTTTATATCCTGCAGAGATGTTTTGAAAATTGATTCTAGCATCCAATGTATACATGCTTTCCATCAGGGACTTTATTTAAGTCATTGATTTAAAAAGTTAAAGATCAAAAGGCCACGTACTCCCCTGACAAACTTCTTTCAAAATGGAATAAGTCCATCAAGAAATAAGTAAACTTTGAGAGTGATCATTCTACCAATTTGGGATCCACATGAAAACATTATTAACATTTCCCCATATCTTTATATTATTCTTAATAATATCATTATTGAAATAAAGGTAGGATCTAGGTCAGGTCAATTAAGAATAGAATATATTTTTAAAACTTTAAAACTTTTCATTAATGTAAGTGATCAAAACATTATGTCTATAATCCTTTCTTGATCTACACCAAGAAAATGGAATGAAATTAGTTATCCATAAAACCATAGTGCCCTTCAGTCCTCACCATTTCTTTATATATTCAAACACTGGAAAGATCCTTGTTAGTTATCCTTTCCAAATCCCCATTGCTTATGATTCAAGATTAAACTCCTCTGCCTGATATTAAAGATCTTCCACAATCCGTCATAATCTTTCTTTTTTCTACCTTGTTCAATCCTATTTCAACTAGAGACAAACTAAAAACATTGGCATCCCCTTAATTAGTCCTGATTTCCCTCATCCCTTTCTTTATTCACTTTGTCACTCCCTGAGATTGTGAAATCTCTCCTGATTCTCATTGCTTCATATTGTCAAACTGCACATTCTTCAAGGATCAAGTCAAATGCAACTCTTTCATAGAATTTTTCTTTCCCCCTACTCTAAATTGGTAGTCATCTCTGCTTCATCTAATCTCAGAATGTTTTCATGTCTAAAGACCTTGTTTCACTCCTCTCTCTTCTATACTTCTGAGTCTACTGACATTGCCAGAATAATTTAACTACATTCTTACTAGTACATCCTCTGATGTACTAGTCTCCTACCCTCATCAGTATCAGCTAGGTGATGCAGTGGATAGAGAAATGGCCTTGGATTTAGCAGGATTGGAGTTTAAATCCAGCCTCAGACATTTGCCACTTACTATAGCTGTGTGACTTTGGGCAAGTCACTTAACTCTGATTGCCTCTCATCCAGGACCATTTTCAGTTTTCCTGATTTTCAGATCTAGCCACTAGTCCCAGATCACTCTGGAAGAGAAAATGATACTGGTGACCTAGCACAGCAACTACTCACTTAAATCCAAATCATGTGCTTGTCATAGCATCCCCCCCTCCCTGATATTGTGATCTTCTTCAAAAATGAAAGACAAAACATTCTAGGGTCAACATTTTACGTATGCGTCCAGATCAGTCATGTTATATCTTCCTACTGTGATTCTGTGATTTTTGCTACCATGTCCTCCAAATTGGTACCTTCTCCCTCTCCTTTCAGCTCCTTTATTTGAATCAGTTTCCTTCAGTAAAATTTAAATTTCTTAAGGAAAGGCATTTTGTTTTTGCTTTTATTTGTAACCTCAGTTACTGGCATATAATTGACACAATAAATGTTTAATGCTTTGTCTTAATTATTGTTTATATTACCTCCTTAAAGATAGAACCATTTTATGTATGTTTTATCCTTTTCTAGTGTCTGACACAATCACAGAAAAGGATTTTTAATAAATATTTTGAAAGAAGTGAACAAGATTTTTAGATATGAAATTATTAGAGAATACTGTCTTCATATTATCACATAATGCCCAGTTTTGCTTAGACAATGTGAGACATAGGGCAATTAAGTGCCATTGAATATACAACAAATGTAAGTATGATCCAAGTCCGAAAATCTAGTGGTATGGGACTCATTCTACACACTAGGGAAATGGTATTTCTTGTCAGGAAGAGGAACATGAGGTTAGATTCAGATGTTTAACCATTCTGCTGTCCTCAGAGAAAGGACAAAAATACAGACAGGAATAATTTCTATAAGTTCCCTTAAATATTATTAGTTTGTGGGAAATGATTTTCCTATTTCCATTACACTTCCAATTCCAAACTAACTTCAGATCACTGTTTCTTTAATGTTGGAAGAAGGGGAACCTAAACTTTAAATCCAAGGTTTGATTTCTTTCCAACCAAATATTAGTTCTACAATCAAATATACAGCCAGTTGCAAAGAAATCATTTTATTCTAGTTAATATCAAACAGAAATCAGTAATAATATATACAAGAAAGTACAGGGTTAAGGCATACTCTCCTTGGGAATGAAATAACTCAACTCAAACAAGAGGGAATCCTAGATCTCACCCAAGGGAAACATTCCCAAATTCTGTAGTGTAGCAAGATTGAGATAAGAACATGATGTTGGTTTCTTCTCAGGAGCCAACTTCTTTTCCTTTAGCAACTTGAAGTGAAGTTGATATCTTCTATTTTCTCTATTGAAGTTGGAAGCCAGAAATACCCCAAATAGAAACTCCGGATGCCAAAGAGACTCATGACTCTCCAAGATAGTGGAAGAAATTCAAAACAAATCCAAAAGCTTGAAGAAATGGAAGACCTCTCTTCCTTCTTGCTCTCTTGCTAAGTCTGCTCCATCTCCTAAGGCAGGTATGAGTCATTGATTTCACCCCAAGAAGGAGAGAATTTCATACCAATGTGATTTGGAACTTGGATTACATTTGAATTACTATTAAGACCTTCTTCCTTCCCTACCTTCTCCAAAACTGGAGTTAGGGTCCAGAGAGTTGGAAATTGATTTTTCATGTTATTTTCCTTAACTTTCCCTTGTTTCTAGTTTATGATCTTGAGATGGAATTAGACACTTTCCCCAAGCAATGGGTACATTTAGTCAGAAGTACTCTGATGACAGCTAAACCTCTGGGAGGGTAAGCTATCCCCTATGCATGGAAATCCCTGCCTCCTCAACTCCACCTGGCTTCCCTCATTTTCTTCAAGTTCTGGGAAATTCCCATATTCTATGGGAAAACTTGATGAATACTCTTAATTTTAGTGCTAATTATCTCTAATTTTTTTGTATAATGATTTTTATAGCTTTTATGCCGAATTGCTTTCCTGCCATTTTCTCTCCTTTAGACTGTAAGTTCTTAGAAGGCAGGAATTGTCTTTTACCTTCCTTTTAAACCACTAACACTTAATATGTTGTTTGACACATGATAAATATAATAAATGATAGCAGCAACATGTTAAATATTTTTGGCTGACTCTATATTATCCTCATTTTAAATATGAACAAGTAAGGGACACAGATGATAAGTGACTGGAGGTGCAATGCTCTAACTACTCTGTCACCAAGCTGTCTCCTCAGAATGAAAAGCAAAGACACAATGAAAATTCATGAGCTAGATACAAATATTTTGATATTTTAAAATATTATTTTTCTTACACTTGAATAATTTTAGACCCGGTTAGTGAGGGCTCATTGAAATTACTTTACACTTCCCAAAACTTAAGTTTGGTGGTTAGGGAAAAAATCTAGGTACATGTAGAGTAAATAACCTTGGATGACTCTCAGGGATATTGCAACTTCCACCCACAATAATATGCACCAAAAATGGACAAATCTGGTATGTTGTTTCAAGTAAAGAGACATCTGATGGGAAATTTACTTATTGGACTTCCTTGGTGGATAGTTAACACAGTGGCACACTGTCTTTCTAAAGGCTTAGAGAAACTCGCATTCAACCATATAAATTGAGGGCTCTGGTTTGGAGTTGGTGAAATATGGGGTCACAAATGCCACATTTTTGTGTATGTATAGTATAGTCCTTATTTAAATATGTTATTTTATGGCAGAAACCATTTTCCTTTTCACCTTTATATTCCCACTACCTAATATAATACCTTATTCTTACTTTGTAGGCATTTAATAAATGTTTCTTGGATTGAAATGATTCAAAAGGAACTTTACAGCTTTAATTACCACTCTCCTGGAGGCTTGTCATACTGAGAATTTATTCAAGAGAAGGAAAGACGTGTGAAAATTTTCACCATAATTTCTTTCTTCTGAAAGCCATGTATTTGGCACTGTTTTTGCAAGTTTGCAGAATGGTAAGACACTTCTCAGGCTGTCAAGAACATATTGTCCTTTTGGTCTCTGTGGAAGGAAGGGAGAATAGCATACTGCTGAGTAAGAAGCATGTTTTAAGCATATCCGTGGTATTTTTGCTTCAAGTTCAGTGGTTTGAATGGGATGGTTGAAGTCTTTTTATAGAATTTTTCCTTGTAAAATGTGTTTTCTATCAAGTCAAATCATTATATCTTATAGTGAAATATTCCTCTTATTAATACTAAAGAGAAAAACTGAAGATCTATGCCTTGATTCTGGCTTGTATATGACCTTTCTCCTCATTAAATGATATTAACTTCACAAATGTATTACCCTTTGGTTAGGCATTAGCACTCACTTCCCAAAGGGCATTGGGGGACATGTCTGGTTGGGGAACCTGCCCTTTGGGCATTGTAAAAACTAGGGAGGAGGAGCAGCAATCAAACAGTCCCAATAAACACTGCCTCCAGGACCTAGTGTTGTGAGAGCTTGCTCAGTGGAGCTGACACAACAGGAAATGAGAAAAGTATAAAGGGAATTAAATAGACAGTCACTGCCCTCTGGGAGCCTATGTTCTAAAATGAGAAATTACTGAAATGGACCAAAAGGAAGAAATTTCAACACAGAAAGAAATCTGACTCATATAAGGAGAAGTAATACTTCAAGGACCAGTTTTATAATAGATTGCAATGTGTGGGGCCAGGGATGGATCGAAAGGAATAATGAATTCTGTTGGTTCTTGGGGTTTTTGTATGTCAGATGACTAACCAATCAATTAAGTCATGAAACAAATATTTACTAAGTTCTTACTAAGCATCAGGTACCATGCAAAACATTAGGGCTCTATTAAGAAAAGCAGTCCCTGCCCTCAAAGAGTTGACAACCTTAGTTGAGAGACAACATACAAACAACTATAAAGAAACTGAACATATCACCAGGAAAAAAACACATCATCTCTGGACTCCTGGGATTCTCTTTTTCCTCCAGTCTGGAATGTTCTCCCTTCTCAGCTCTGCCTACTTTCTTCCCTGTATTCCTTTACTTTCCATCTTAAATCACATCTTCTCAGAAAGCTTGGAAACAATCGTCACAGTCAGGAGTTCTGAGAAGGATCTCATTTCTAAAATAATATTATGACTCATTGCCCAATTGATAAATGGTTAAAGGATATGAATGGACAGTTTTCAAATGGAGAAATTGAAATTCTATATAATTATATGAAATAATGCTCCAAATCATTATTGGTTAGAGAAATGCAAATTGAAACAATAATGAATAACCCTCACATCTATCAGATTGTCCAGGATAAGGAAAAAGGCAAAATGATCATTGTTGGAGAGTTTGTAGAAGGATTGGGACATTGATGCACATTGATTTTGGAGTTGTGAACAGATCCTACCATTCTGGAAACTATGCCCAAAGAGCAATAAAAATGTTCATTTTCCTAAATCCAGCAATTCCAATTCTAAGCCTATATCCAGAAGATATAAAAAATGGAAAAAATCCCACATGTTCCAAAATATTCATAGTAGCTCTTTTTGTAGTGGCAAAGAATTGGAAAATGAAGGGAGGCTGATAAATTGGAAAATGGCTAAACAGGTCATGGTACATGAAAACTATGGAATATTATTGTTATATGAGAAACATGAAATGGGGGAAGCTAGGTGTTGTAGTGGTTAGAGCACTGACTCTGGAATAAGGAGGAACTGAATTCAAATCAGATCTCAGATACTTGATAATTACCTAGCTAAGTGACTTTAGCCAAGTCATTTAACCCCATTGCCTTTAAAAAACAAAGAAATAAACAAAACAGAAACATGGATTGACTTACAGGATCTGATGCTTATTGAAGGGAGCAGAACCGAGAGAATAATGTACACTTCACCCACAACATTATGAGATGAACAACTTTGATAGAAGCAGGTCCTCTCAGCAGTTCAGAGAGCTAGGACAACCATATTAGATGAGCCATGGACAGTATTATCCCAAACCAGAGGAAGAAAAACAAAAGAAAGCAAAACAAAAAAACAACGCTTCAGAATCTGATGAACATTTTATAATAATTAACTTTTATGTATCTCTTTCCCTTAATCCTAATTCCTCATACTAAAAATGACTAATCTGTAAACATGTTTATCAAAAATGTATATGTACAATGTTAATCTGATTGTTTGCCACTGAGAGGAGTAGGGTGGAAGTAAATTTGTTACCCAAAAATATACATGTACATATGGATTAAAAATGAATAAATAATTAAAAACTAAAAATCACATCTTCTACAGTATTTCTCAACCCTTCTTCATTCCAGTGCCTACTCTCTATCATTTCCTATTCATGATATATAGATAGATAGATAGATATACACAAAAATGTACATATATATATATGTATATCTATGCCTATATCTAACTATATAGAGATCTATAGATTTGTAGATAGAGATAAAGATACAGATAGATATATAGAGATATATAGAAATAGAAATATAGAGATAGGAATAGGTAGATGTAGATGTAAATGTAGAAATAGATATAGATATGAATACAGATAGATGATATACAGATAGAGATAGAGATAAAGATAGAGATAGAGATAGAGATAGAGATAGAGATAGAGATAGAGATAGAGATAAAGATAGAGATAGAGATAGAGATAGACATGGACATCTACATATACATATACATATACATGATATAGATATAGTTATAAATGATAAAGATAGAGATTAGATAGAGATAGAGATAGAGATAGAGATAGAGATAGAGATAGAGATAGAGATAGAGATAGATGTAGATGTAGATGTAGATGTAGATGTAGATATAATGATTTGTCTATCCCACATTGGATTGTAAGCTCCTTGAGGCCATGGACTGTCTTTTGTCTCTTTTTGAACCTGTCACCAGCACTTAGCATGGTGCTTAGCATATAGAAGGTGATTAATAAATGCTTATTGATTGATATGACATTTAAATGAGAGGGAACCTCTGAAGGAAGGCACTAGCACTGATGCAGGAGCAGGAAAGGTCCCTTATAAGGAAAGAATTTTGACTGAATATGAGAGGAAACCAGGGAAGCTAGGGGGCCTGTGTTAAGAGAAAGAAAGATTAAATACAAAGAACAGATCAGACACTCAAAACATACAGAGAAATAATACATGTAGTTTAATTTTGCTAAAGTATATCCCTTGTGATATTACTATTAGGAAGGAGTGTGAGTTGATATTTAAAATCTGGAGGAGCAATAATTCTTACAAAGGAATCGGTCTTTCTAAGACTCTTGGGTTGCCAGAGGCAGCATATGAAAAGCAAGTAAAACCCAGACTTCTTGGATGATCGTGAAATATATCTTTATCTTGTAGAACTGTAAAATTGCTCCTCTTTGAAGGAGAACAATATAGCAAGATGAAGTTCGTTGTGGCTTTATAGTACAGTTCTAGGGTGTTTTATTGGCCATATGGCTTTTCCTATGCCTCAACATCTGCATTTGCTTCTGTAGCTTTTGGATTATTCTTCATCACTTGGTAGGCTGCTTCAAGTTTGAGGCAAATGAAAAGGTAATGCTAACTTGGGGCACCAAGATCATTAATGGTTGTGTCTTTGGAAATAACATTGGAGACTTTTAAAAAAGATTTTTAGTATTCATATGTCAGAGTTGAAAAAAAAACCTATGCAATCAATGGTCATGACATGTTTAACCCTCCTTTCCCCTTATTTAATCACAGAATCAAAGAAGATCACAGATGTTATACATTCAAGAAGTCCATCCCAACATATTCAACAAGTATTTATCTGGTCTTATCTTGGAGATATTAAGTGAAGGGAAATATAATAACTCATTTTCTTGTTAACTCATTTTCTCCCATAATTCTTTTATACCTACTTCTGCCTTCAAAGGTTAAATACAAACCTTTCAATTTTTACTCCACAGAAGAGTATTTCACATCCTTGAAGACAGCTATTTTATAATCCATAGTTCCTTTTTTAGTATTAACCAGTCCCAGTTCTTTCTACTGATGTCTACATAGCACAATCTTGATGATTCTCACTATAAAGTTGGCTTCATTGAAATTTTTTTCTAATCTACTAAGTGTTTCCAAAATGTAGCACAAAGAAATGAGCATAATACACCAGATGAAATCTCATCAAGATATAGTAATTTGAGTCTATTATCTTTCTAGTCATGGAAAATTATTTTTAATGCAAAGATTTCATTAAATTTCATATTTGGGCTATGATGCAATTATCTATTGAACTTCCGGTCCAAACAAGCTGCTAATGAAGCACCATCCATGATTGACATCCATATAATCTAGTAGATTCATTGACAAACTTTTCCGTCTTGTCATCCTTTATTTTTTCTTTTCTCATCTCCAGAATCTCAAACATTAGAATTTCCTATCCCTCCTGGATTCATTTGACCTGTAGATTTTCACTTTTGTAATCTTACCTGAACTCTCTGAAATTTGATCCCCTTACTATTTCGGTCTCACCCAGTTTTTCAAGATCTTTACCTTGAGAAATCAGTCTCCCATTTTCAATGTTTCATCTGGAGTAGAATTTCCCCTCATTGATTCTTTTGGTTTTTGAAGGATGAAATTATCATTAAGAAAAATTTTTAAAAATTGTTTGCTTCAAGCAGAAAGAACTCACAACTCTTGTCCAGATAATTAAGATTCCCTGGTGCAACTAATACTATACCTACAATCAAGGCTTATGATTTATTTTTCAACTCCTCAACTACTTCTTCTTTCCAAGGCACCTTCCTGAGATTCTGGTATCATCTCTGTCCTTCCTCTGTTGAGGAAAATACGTGGAAAAATTACCTCTGCTTTCTGAAGATATAATGTTTTATTTAAAAAGGGGGGGGGGCAACTAGGTGGCTTAGTGGATAGAATACTGGCCCTAGAGTCAGGAGCACCTGAGTTCAAATTTGACCTCAGACAACAATCCTAGCTGTAGGCATGTCACTTAACCCCATGGCCTTGCAAAAAGCCCAAAAGAAAAAAAAAAACCACAAGAATCTAGCAAGAAAAAGTTAAAAACTTCAATGAAGGAAAATGATACAAAATGAAATAAGAAAAGTTAGCAGAACTTCTCTAAGTTGAAGAACAATAACAATAGCATTTATTTAATATCTTAAAGTTTAAAAACCTTTTTATGAAGACTATTCAATTTGATCTTCATAAAAACTCCTAGTTGGAGTTGTCCTGTAGTTAGGTGGTGCAGTAGACAGAAAAGTGGCCTTGAAGTAAGTAGGATGAGAGTTCAAATCCAGCCTAAGACACTTGACTCTTGTAGCTGTGTGACCTTGGGCAAATCACTGATTTGCCCTGATTGAGAGGAGCACTGGGCATGGAGTCAGGAGGACATGAGTTCAAATCCAGTCTCAGATACTTAATAATTATCTGGTTGTTTGACCTTGGGCAAGTCACTTAACCCCATTGCCTTGCAGAAACCAAAAACATACAAAGAAAAAAAAATTTGATCATTGTCATCATAGGTAACTACTTTTCTTTTCTTTCTTAATTTTAGAAAGGTTTTATTTATTTTGAGTTTTACAACTTCCCCCCAATCTTGCTTCCCTCACTCCACCCACCACAAAAGGCAGTTTGTTAGTCTTTACATCATTTCCATAGTATACATTGATCTAAGTTGAATGTGATGAGAGAGAAATCATATCCTTAAGGAAGAAACATATAGTATGTGATATAGCAGAATTAAATAATAACATTTTAAAAATTAAGGTAATAGTCTTTAGTCTTTGTTCAAACTCCACAATTCTTTCTCTGGATACAGATGGTATTCTCCATTGCAGATAGCCCAAAATTGTCTCTGATTGTGGCATTGAAGGAATGAGCAAGTCCATTAAGGTTGATCATCAATCCCATGATGCTTAGGGTGTACACTGTTCTTCTGGTTCTGCTCATCTCGCTCAGCATCAGTTCATGCAAGTATTTCTAGGCTTCCCTGAATTACCATCCCTCCTAGGTTTTCATAGAACAATAGTGTTCCATCACATACCACAGTTTGTTAAGCCATTCCTCAATTGATGGACATTTCCTCAGTTTCCATTTCTTTGCCACCACAAACAGAGCTGATATGAACTTTTTTGTACAGGTAATGTTTTCACCCCTTGTCATAAACTGTTCAGGGTACAGACCAATAGAGTTATTGCTAGATCAAAGGGTATACACATTTTTGTTGCCCTTTGGGTGTAATTCCAAATTGCTCTGCAGAAAGGCTGGATAAGTTCACAGTTCCACCAATAATGCATTAGTGTCACAGATTTCCCACTTCCCTTCCAACATTGATCATTGACCCTTCTGGTCATATTGGCCAGTCTGAGAGTTGTGAGCTGGCACCTCAGAGATGTTTTAATTTGGATTTTTCTAATAATTAGTGATTTAGAGTAATTTTTTTCATATGGCTATGGATTGCTTTGATTTTCTCATTTGTAAATTGACTTGGCATATCCTTTGACCATTTGTCAACTGGGGAATGGCTTGTCTTTTTAAAAAAAAAATCGAATCATTTCTCTGTGTATTTTAAAGTTGAGTCCTTTTTCAGAAACACTAGTCATAAAAATTGTTTCCATTGAGTGTTTTTGTCTTTGCAAGAGATTTTTAATTTAATGCAATCAAAATTATCTAGTTTATTTTTAATGATGTTCTCCATCTCTTCCTTGGTCATAAATTGCTTCCCTTTCCATAGATCTGACAGGTAAACTATTGCTTATTCTCCTAGTTTGCTTATAATATTGTTTTTTAATGTCTAGATCCTGTATTCATGTTGATCTTATCTTGGCATAGGGTGTGAGGTGTGGTCTAATCCAGGTTTCTTCCATACCAACTTCCAATGTTCCCAGCAGGTTTTATCAAAGAGAGAATTTTTAGCCCAATAGCTGGACTCTTTAGGTTTATCAAACAGCAGATTACTATAATCATTTCCTGATATTGCACCTAGTCTATTCCACTGGTCCATGACTCTATTTCGTAGCCAATTCCAGACAATTTTGAAGACTGATGCTTTATAATATAATTTAGATCTAGTAAGGTTAAGCCACCTTCTTTTGCACTTTTTTTCATTGAATCCCTGGAAATTCTTGAATTTTGTTTTCTCCATATGAATTTACTTACAATTTTTTCTAACTCAAAGTAATTTTTTGGAATTTTTATTGGTAGGACATTAAACAAGGAGTTTAGCTTTGGTAGTAGTGTCATTTTTATTATATTAGCTTGGCCTATCCATGAGCAGTTGCTATTTGCCCAGTTATTTAAATCTAATTTTATTTGTGTGAGAAGTGTTTTGTAAATGTTTTCAAAAAGCTTTTGAGTCTGCCTTGACAAGTGTACTACAAAGTGTTTCATTTTGTCTGGTTACTTTGAATGGGATTTCTCTTTCTAGCTCTTTCTGCTACATCTTGCTAATCATATGCAGAAATGTTGAGGATATATGAGAGTTTATTTTTTATCCTTTTACTTTGCTAAAGTTGCCAATTATTTCTCATAGTTTTGTAGATGAATTTTTGTGATTATCTGGGTATACTATTATGTCATCTGCAAAGAGTGAGAGTTTTGTCTCTTCCTTCCTTATGTTAATTCTTTCAATTTCTTTTTCTTCTCTTATTGCTGAAGCTAACATTTTTAATACAATATTGAATAGCACTGGTGACAATGGGCATCCTTGTTTCACCCCTGATCTTATTGGGAATGCCTCTAGCCCATTTCCATGGTATATGATGCTTGTTGATGATTTCATATGGATACTGCTTGAACAATCTGTTTATTTTTAATCTCTCTAGTGTTTTTAGTAGGAATGGGTGCTGTATTTTGTCTAAATATTTTTCAGCAGTTATTGATATAATCATATGATTTCTGATAGATTTCTTATTGATGTAATTATACTAACAATTTTCCTATTATTGAACCAACCCTGCATTCCTGGGATAAATCCTACTTAATCATAATGTATTATCCTTGTGATAACTAGTTGTAGTCATTCTGCTAAAATTTTATTTAAGATTTTTGCATCTATATTCATCAGGGAGATAGGTCTATAATTTTCTTTTTTCTGTTTTAAATCTTACTGGTTTAGGTATCACCATATTGGTGTCATAGAAACAGTTAGGCAGAGTTCTGTCTTCACCTATTTTTCCAAATGGTTTATATAGAATTGGAAGCAGTTGCCCTTTAAATGTTTGATAGAATTCAATTGTGAATCCATCTGGCGCTGGAAATTTTTTTCTTAGGGAGTTCAATAATGGCTTGTTAAATTTCCTTTTCTAAGATATGGTTATTTAGGTATTTAATTTCCTCTTCATTTAACCTGGCTAACTTGGATCCATTTCATTTAGATTATCAAATTTATTGGCATATAGTTGGGCAAAATAATTCCAAATTATTACTTAAATTTCCTCCTCATTCCTGGTGAGTTCACATTTTTCATTTACAATACTACCAATCTTATTTTCTTCCTTCTTTTTTTTAAATCAAATTGACCAGAAATTTATCAATTTTATTAGTTTTTTCATAAAAACCAGCTATTGGTTTTATTTATTAGTTCAATAGTTTTATGGTCTTTTCATCAGGAAAAAGTCTACTATTTCATGAAACGTCCATCTTTTGCCCTGGAAGAGAAGGTTCAGTTTTGCCAGATAATGGATTCTTGGCTGCATTCCAAGCTCCCTCGCTTTTCAGAATATTGCTTTCCAGGACCTTCAGCCCCTTAATGTTGATGCTGTTAATTCCTGTATAATCCCTACTATGCTTCCTTGGTATTTAAATTGTTTCTTTCTGCCTGTTTTCCTGATTTTCTCTTTTATCTGATAGGTCTGGGTTTTTGCTACAGTATTCCTTGGTGTTTTCAGTTTTGGATCCCTTTCCTGAGGGGATCAATGTATTTTTTCAAGAACTATCTTGCCCTCTGGTACAATGATGTCATGGCAGTTTTCCATCACTAAATGATGTAATATTGAGTCTAGTTTTTTTTTCCCCTTCAGTGCTTTCAGGAAGACCAGTAATATTTAGATTCTCTTTCCTCAATCTATTCTCAAAGTCAGTGGTGTTGCTGATGAGGTATTTAACATTTCCTTCTATTTTTTTTCAATTTTTTGGTTTTGTTTAACAATTTATTGTCTCATGAAGTCATTGGTTTACATAGACGCCATAGACTTCATTCTATTTTTTTAGAGAAGAAATTTCTTCATTTACCTTTTTGCAGTTCCTTTTCCAATTAGTCAATTATATTTTTGTAAGAGTTTTCCTTTGATATTTGAGGTTTTGAAAGAATTATTTTCTTTTTCCATTTGTCCATTTGTATTTTCCAAGGATTTTTGTTGTTGTTGTTGCAAGGTGTTAACCTTCTCTTGGGTCTCTTTTCCCAAATTTTCCAATTGATTTTTTTAGGTTTCTTTTTTGCAAGGCAAATGGGGTTAAGTGGCTTGTCCAAGGCCACACAGCTAGGTAATTATTAAGTGTCTGAGACCGGATTTGAACCCAGGTACTCCTGACTCCAAGGCCGGTGCTTTATCCACTACACCACCTAGCCACCCCCCCAATTTATTTTTAAACTCCTTCCTTATTACTTCAAGGAAATCTTTCTGTGCTAGAGACCAAATCATATTCTCCTCATGTGTTCTACATCTCTCTGAATTAGAATGTTTTCCTTCTAGGAATTTTTCTATGGTTCCCCCTTATGACTGGCCTTTCTTCATTTTCCTAAGATCTTGTGTTGGTGGAGGGGCTGGTTCACAAAGGTTTGGTATTGAGGTCCCTAGAGGCTTTAGTCACTTAGTGTAAAATCTCCAGCTGGCCAGTAGGGGGTGCTAGAAGATGGAACCTTCCAGCCCTTCCTGTAAATCCCAGACTGTCAGTCCCACAACCAAGCCTCCACTTTCTGGTTGTTTGTCAGAGAGAAGTGGTTCCCACAGTGCAAACCCTTGGGGCTGATCTTAGATTTAGTCTGGCTCTTGCCCCTCCCCCACTGGCTATCTATGCTCTTTACTGGCCACACACCCAATCCCCAAAGACAGACCTTGAGGTAAATGTACTTTTGCTAGCTTCTCTTTCTGGGTTTTGTCAATAGGACTTCCACTAAGAGTTTGTTTCATATTGTTTATGAGGGAAGAATTCTACTTAAATTCATTTACAATTAACCTTAACACAACACTGTCTTCTCCCCATCATCTTGGTCGAAAGTCTCATAGCTACTTTTCTTAATCTCCAGTTTTCCAGATGAAGAAACTGAGGCAGATAGCAATTGATTTGCTCAGGGACATACACATATCTAGTAAGTTTGTCTGAGATTGTATTTGAATTCAGAACTTCCACATTTCACATTTAGCATTCAAACCACTGGCATAGTAGATAGAGTACTGGCCTTGGAATCAGGAGGAAAAGAGTTTGGATCCAGTGTCAGCACTTGACAATTATTAGCTCTGTGATCCTGGGCAAGTCACTTAATCCTGATTGGCTCAAGTCCAGGACCATCTCGAGGCATTCTGATTCATATTTGTCCACTGGATCCAGGTGACACTGAAAGAGAATGTGAGGCTGGTGACTTAGTACAGCTCCCCTCACTCAAATTCAATTCATAGACTCACCATAGCATCACTTCACTGATGACATGGTCTTCTTTGAGAATGAAGGACAAAAAGCCATTATCTAAGTAGCAAAATCAGAGAGGAAAAAATGAAAAGTGAAATCATATTAAAAATTGTCAAAATGTGTATAAAAATAAGGGACTCCTAGTGAATTAAGACACAAGTAGGACTCGTGTATATATATATATATATATATATATATATATATATATATAGACGAATAATATTTAAATGTCTATTGCCCATGGTTGTATGAAACCAGTAAAAAAGTGACAATTCTACTTAAATTCATTTACAATTGCAATGCTATACCAAACAAACTATAAAATTACTTTATAGAACTAGGCAGAATTCATTAAAATAAAAACTAAATGTCTATAAACTCATGGCAAATAACAACAAAAATCTATACAAGAAAAACATTTGCAGATATTCTAAAGTGGCAATTATCAACTGCTTACAAATAAAAGAATATATCAATGTGACCAGATAAAATGAGTAAGGCAAAAAAAAAAGCAATCAAAAAGAACTCTAAATTTGTTAATTCTAAGAACCACAAACCTACAAGGAAATAACTCTTTATTTTTTAGAATTGTAAAGAAAATTGGAAAGTTGCTGTTTGTTTCCATAATGACTATTTATGACCCCATTTGAAGATTTTAAAAACCTTCAATGATTTGACATTTTCTTCTCCAGCCCATTTTACAGATGAGGAAACTGAAGTAACAGGATTAAATGAATTGCACAGGGTTGCACAGTTAGATAGTGTCTGAGGCCATATATGAACTTTCGAAAATGAGTCTTCCTGACTCAAGACCTGCCACTCTATTCACTATGCTATCTAGCTGGCCTGAAAATTAGAAAACTGCTTGGTAAAAAATAAAGTGACAAACTGTAACTATTTAATATACTAAAATAATCCAAGAAAGATAACCTACATGAGAAAAGTTAAAGCCTACTCATCAAAGATGACATCTTTAAAAAGGGGTAGGAGGAATAAAGAATAGAAGGCAGCATTTATCAGATTTATGAATTAGATTTTTTAACCAAATAGGGGCTATGGGTGATTATCAAAGGTAAGATAGATAGAAATTGAAATAAACTAACAATCAAATAAATAAATATTTAAATAGAAATAAAGAAATGAATATACAAATAAATAGAAAAATAAAGCTATAAAAAAGTTTTATCTGAACAAATTCAATACAGCTACAAAAAAGGGAAACCATTGAATTTAAAGGGAAGTTGAATCAAATATTTTTTACCATAGCCTGATATTTGACATATTTGAAAGGCTATACAAATATTAACGTTGAAGAGCCATCTCCCAGATTATGATCAGTTAATAAGTGGTTCATAGACATGAGTAGTTTTCTTTTTTTTTTTTTTAGATTATTCAAGGCAATGGGGTTAAGTGGCTTGCTCAAAGCCACATGGCTAGGTAATTATTAAGTGTCTGAGGTCAGATTTGAACCCAGGTACTCCTGACTACAAGGCCGATGCTCTATTCACTGCACCACCTAGCCATGCCCCCCCACCAAGAGTAGTTTTCTAAAGAGGAAATATGAATGATCAGTTCCCAGGAAAAAAATATACTCAAAATTGTTAACAATAAAATCAGATATTTAGCGCTAGAAGTGACTTTAGTAGACACCTAATCCAATCTCCTCAATTTCTTGATGAGGTTATAGAGAACTAGAGAAATTGAACGACTTTTTTCTCTTGTCACATAAATGGTAAATGACTGAATTTTGAAATCAAATTGACTAAGATGTGCTAATCCTTTTCGGTTTACTATGATGCCTTCTCAATAAAATTTAAAACTAATGCTGAGCTTTATCTCACATCCATCAAATTATGAAAGATGATAAAATTGGGAAAAAATCAATATTTGAGAACACTATGGGGAGAAAATTTTCCCTAATATACTACAAGTAGAGTTATGAATTTGTCTAACCATTCTCAGAAACAGTTCAGAATAATGTGAGAAAAGTCAATAAAATGTTAATAGTCTTCCAGAAAGACAACTTATACTGATATATTCTCTGGGATTGTCAATGATAGAATAGGACTCAGCAGTCCCCACATCAAGGTACTAGTCTTCCTTGAACACACCCTACATCCATTTCTAAGAAGGCAGTATTTAATTCTATCAAAAGTAAAGTAAAAGCAAAGCTTAGAGAGATGCAAGAGTCTTGGCTCAGTAAAAAGGCAGATGAAATTCAATTTTATGAAGACAGTAACAAACCAAAATGCTTTTATGTTACACTGAAAGCTACTTATGGGCCAAAGACATATGGTGCATCTCAGCTACTCAGTGCCGATGGATTGATGTGCGATAAGGACATGATCCTAGAGAGATGGCCTGTACACTTTCAGTATTCTTAATAGACCATCATCAATCAATCCATAAGTCACTGACCATTTACTTCAAGTAGAAGTCAATCAGTCCTTAGTTCAAGTTCCAACTGAAGAAATTGTTTGAATGACATTAGGCTCCTTTCAAGTGGCAAAGTACCTGGGGTTGATTCTATATCAGCTGAGACTTACAAAGTGGAGGTCCATTGCTCATCCAAAAATTGACTGAAATTTTCCAGATTATATGGGATGAAGAGGTTATCTGCCAAGAATTCAAAGATGTGTCCATTGTTCATCTCTATAAAGGTAAAGGGAATAAATTGTCCTGTGACATCACAGGGAAATTTCTCTTTTAGTCATTGCTCATTAGAGTCTTGCCAGAGTCCTTCTCAATAGGCTGATCCTTCACCTGGAAAATGGTCACCTCCCTAAGAGCCCGTGTGGCTTCAGAAAGGATCGAGGAACAGTTAATATGGTGTTTGCTGCCTGACAACTCCCAGAAAAATGCCAGGAACAGAACAGAGGTTTGTATACAACATTTGCAGATCTGACCAAGGCTGTTGATACCACCAGTTATGAGGATAATGGAAAATGATGTCAAAATTTGGTTGTCTGGAGAAGATTATAAATATTGTACTACAGTTCCATGATGGTATGCATGATGGTATACCAGGTTCTGGATAGTGAATGATGCTCTCAAGATTTCCCAGTCACCAATGGAGTGAAACAATGATGTGTCCTTGTTCCCATATCTTTTAGCATGATGTTTTCAAACATATTATCAAATGCCTTAACTAAGGATGAGCATGTCCTCAAGGTCATCTACCACAATGATAGCAAATTCTTCAACTTGAAAAGGCTATAAGCCAAGACCAAAGTGGAGGGAGTGTTTGTGAATGGTCTTCTGTCTGCAGATGATTGCACATTCAATGCAAGCTCTGAAGCTGAGATGCCACAAGTATGGCTTGATTGTACAGAACACCAAGAAAACACAGGTGATCCATCAGCTAGCACCACACTGTCCACATGTGGAACCATCGATTACAGCAAATGCAGAAGTTTTGAGTACTGTGGACAAGTTCACTTGCCTTGGCAGCATCCTTCCCAAGGAAGGATACTTTGATAATGAGGTTGACCCAAACATACTGAGCTAGCTCAGTATTTGGGATGCTCTGTGTGAGAAAAGAGATATTTGACCATGAAACTGAAGGTCCATAGAGTCATTGTGCTGACTTCATTGCTATCTGCCTGAAAATCTGGACAGTCTACCAGTGCCATGTCACGAAACTGACTCTCTTCCATTTAAATTGTCTGAGAAAGATTCTGAAAATCACCTGGCAGGGGAAGATACCAGACACTGAGGTTCTTTCTTGATCTAAACAATCTAGCATTCCAACATTACTACAGAGAGTATAACTATGATAGACTGGACACATTAGAATGCCAGACACATACTTGGCAGAAAAACTATTTTATGGAGAACTCACACAGGGCAAGTGCTTGTGATACTGAGACACCCTGGAGATCTCATTGAAGAGCTTTAGAATTGATTGCAGAGCTTTGGAGACACTGGCACAGGACTGCCCAGCATGGCATGCCATCCTCAGTGAAGGTGTTGTTCTCTATGAGGAAGGCAGAATTGAAGCAGCTCAGAGGAAAAGTGACATATGTAAGTTTAGAGTAAGACTGCCTCAGGTATTCACATGGACTATTTGTGCCTGACCTGTGGTAAAGCATTCTGAGTTCATATTGGTCTGATCAGTCACAGTTGGACACACTGTAGTTTGTCTCAAACATAGTGATGCTATTTTGGTCTTCTTTGATAACGTAGGACCAAATCAACAATGATAGGACACTTCTTACATATAGCAATGTATTCATAGAAATAATGTTCTTGATAGGAAAAATAAATAAAAAACTCAAAAGCTTGACATAAAGTGAATTTTCATATTTTAGTAAATAACTGAACAAATTGGGACATATGAATACAGTGGAATATTTATTGAGTGAAAATAAATATCAATAAGATTTGTTTGAAGTGATGTAGATGAAAGAAAACCTGGATAATAATTTACATAATCATAATAAATATGTAAATGAAAATTATAAAATGCAGCTGGACTTTAGGACAACCACCAATGACATGCCCCACACCAACCCTTATTTGCAGAGGTGTGAGGAATTGTGAAGATGGCATATTGTATACATTGTAAGATGAAGTAACTTAATTCATTTAAGCCTTGAATAACAAATGGGATTACACAACTACTGAGGTAAAAAAAGGAATCATTCTTTAAATAACAGATGTCTCTATTGTTATTATAAATATGATAATGAATTAACTTAGTACCCCTCACAAGGAGTAATCAGCTAACATGACTTTTTTCTTATTCTAATGACCCTTTCTGGGCCCTCCCTCAATTGACAACATCATTTCTTGTAAGAAAAATAGCTGTTTCCTCATCAAAGCAACTAATTATATCCTCTTTAGGAAGAATCAAGTTTTTATGGGGTGGAGCCAAGATGGAGACAAGAAGGGATCCTTTCTTACACGCTCTCTCATAAATCTTTGAAACTAAGGACTTTAACTAAATTTTCTAGAGACAGAACCCAAAGAGGGACCCAGTGAGGCAGTACTCCTACTCAAGGTAACCTGGAAAAGAGCAGAAAGACTCTGCTCCCCAGGGTTGGAGGGGTGGCCCGCTAGAGGAGAGGGGTGGCCCACCAGAGCGAAAGAACTTCAGCCTCCCGGAGGCAGCCCCAGGGTGCTGGGAGCCATGGCTCAGAGCAGTGGGGGAGTTTCCTGAGCTACGCCATGGGCACAAAATGGGGGAGTAGTGAGGGGACCTCTGCCAAAGTGAGCACATGAACTCCAGCCCTCAGGGCACACAGCAAGCAGCACAGCCACTGCTTTCCAGATCCAGGAAACAGAAGCAGGCGGAGCCAGTAAACAGGAGCCCCCAGGGCATGAGCCCATTGAGCTGAGGGAGAGGAGTGAAGAGAGACTGTACAGCTCTGTCCTCTGCCCCTGGAACAGGACTCTGGGGCTCTGAACACAGTCAAATCCTGATCACAGTCTAAGCCCCCCCATAGCACAGCAGGGCCCCCCTCCACCTCAGCCCCTTGGCAGAGAGGGCGCATACGGTCATTCACAGACCAGGAGGGAGGACAGAGCCCCACACACTGCGACCCTTGTAGGAGTGTCCCAAAAGCTCAGGAAGCATCCCCAAAACAGGCTTAGGCTGAGAAAATGAGCAAGCAGAGAAAAAAGGGGAATACCAATGAGAAATACATTATCTACGATCCCAAGAAGGATCAATATACTCAGTCTGAAGATGAGGAAACACAAGCTCCTACATCTAAAGACTCCAAGAAAAACAGAAATTGGGATCAGATTATGACAGAGCTCAAAAAAGACATTGAAAATCAAATGAGGGAGTTAGAAGAGAAACTGGGAAAAGAAATGAGAGAGATGCAAGAAAAACATGAAAATGAAGGCAGCAGCCTAGTCAAGGAAATCCAAAAAAATGCTGAAGAAAATAGCATGCTAAAAACCAGCTTAGGTCAAATGGATAAAACAGTTCAAAAAGTTATTGAGGAGAAGAATGCCAAGAAAACCAAAATTGGCCAGATGGAACAAGAGGTAAGAAAACTCTCTGAGGAAAACAAATCCTTCAGACAATGAATAGAACTCAGGGAGATTGATGAATTTATGAGAAATCAGGACTCATTACTTCAAAACCAAAAAAAATGAAAAATTAGAAGAAAATGTGAAATATCTCATTGAAAAAACAACTGATATGGAAAACAGATTTAGGAAAGATAATTTAAAAATTATTGGAATACCTGAAATTCATGATCAGGAAAAGAGCCTTGACATCATTTTCAAAGAATTACTACAGGAAAATTGCCCTGATATCCTAGAAGCAGAGGGCAAAATAGAAATGGAGAGAATCCACAGATCCCACTCCCTGACAAAGAGACCCAAACAAAACAACCCCCAGGACTATTATAGCCAAGTTCCAGAACTCCCAAATCTAAGAAAAAATATTACAAGCAGCCAGAAGAACATACTTCAAATACCGTGGAGCAGCAATCAGGATCACACAGGACTTAGCAGCAACTACATTAAAAGCTCATAGGGCTTGGAATATAATATACCAGAAGGCAAAAGAGCTTGGAATGCAACCGAGAATCAACTACCCAGCAAAAATGAATGTCCTCTTCCAGAGAAAAAGATGGACTTCTAATGAACCAGGAGAATTTCAAATGTTCCTGTTGGAATGGCCAGAGTTGAACAGAAGGTTTGATCTTCAAATATAGGACTCAGGTGAAGCATGGAGATTGAAGGATAGGGGGAAAATTTGAGGGACTTGATGATGAACTGCATGTATTCCTGCATAGAAAAATTACACTGATAATACTCATATGAACTTTCTCAGTTAATAAAGCAGGTAGAAGGAACTTTTATAGTTGAAGCACAGGAGAAAGCTGAATTTGAAGATGAAATATGGTGTAAAAATGGAGTCAATAGAAGAAAGGGAAATGTAATGGGAGAAAGAAAAAGGAGAGGGGGAATAGGCCAAGATATTTCATATAATCAGATTTTTCTTTATTACAATGAGCTATTGCAATGATATGGAAAGGGGGAAGACAAGGGGGAATGAGGGAATCTTTGCTCTCATCAGAGCTGTCTAGGAGTGGAAACAGCATATATACTCAATGGGCTATAGGCATCTGGAGTAAGAAGGAGAGAGGGGGGACAGGGGGAAGGCGTGGGGATGTGAGTGATGGAGGGAGAATGGTCAGATATAACATATTTTCCCTTTTAATTCTTGCAAGGGGCTGGGATTGGTAACTTGTCTGGGACCATAGGGCCAGGTGGATGCTGAGCCCAAGGGGTGGTAGGGGGACTCTGGTCCTCTTGGCCCCAGGACCAGGGATCTGTCTGCTACTCCACTCAGCTACCCTACAGCAGAGTCAGAGTGAAAAGAGAGAGGAAATATAGTACATGGTAGTGGAGAAATATGAAAGGAGGGAGTTGTGATCAGCAACGGTGGAAAAATATGGAAGTAACTTTTGCGATAGACTTATCATAAAAAGTGTGATCCACCCGTGACAGAGTTGTCGGTGTTGGAACAAAGACTGAAGCGCATTTATTATTATTATTATTATTATTATTATTATTATTATTATTATTATTATTATTATTTGGGGGTGTGCAGGGTAAATGGTATTGGGTGGCCTGCCTGGGGCCGCATAGCAGGGTGATCATTGGATCGTTGGCTGAATTTGGACCTGGGTGCTCCTGGCCCAAGGACCAATGCTCTGTCTGCCACCCAGTCACCCCTACTATTTTTAATATTTTATTTCATTTTGGGTCTTTTTTTCTTTTTTTTTTTTTTTTTTTTGGTTTTGGCAGGGCAGTGGGGTTGGGGTGGCTTGCATGTTACACAGCTGGGTGATTGTTGGGTGTATGGGGCCTGATATGGGCTCCGGTGCTCCTGGCTCCAGGGCTGATGCTCCATCCATTGCGCAACCTGGCCATACCTACAATTATTACTATTATTTTTTTAAATTTTAATTTTTTTCTCTCCCCTTCACTTTACTGATCAAGCGAGTCTATATTTTTTGGGGGGGAGGGGGTATTTTGTTTACTCTTAAACAAGAATATTTTATTAATGTATATAAACATCATTTGAAAATGAGAATAAATAAATATTAAAAAATAAAAAATAAAAAAGGAAGAGGAAAGTTTTGTAAATTTTAGAGTTCTATAAAACTGTAGGTGTTATTTTTATTTTTATCATTACTAAATTACGTCCCCATCGATTTTCCTAGTCAAGACTTATCTTACCCAGAGAATATGTCCATGACCCTTCCTCCAAAAAGATTCTTCTGTTTCATTTGTTCTGTTGACATGAATTACTAAAGTCATAGTTCTCAGATTTTTCAAGGGGAATATCCAACTGATGATCAAAAATGTATATTGGTGTTAATGATCTAAGATACATGGAAGGATTTGTAACAGAAAAAAAAACATTTTACTTAAAGAAAGTTAGTTTTAGTTTTGTTTTAGTTTTTTCTTTTCTTTTTTCTTTTTTCCCTGAGTGCTTCCCTTCAGAACAACACCAAGACAGGGGAGCACCTTTGTACTTTTGAGTAAGAATCAATAGATGTGGGTTTGAATTATGATTCTAACACTTACTGTTCATGAAGCTTTAGTATATCACTTAACTTCCCTTAGCCTCAGTTTCTCATTTGTATAATGAGAGTTGATCTAGATGACCTTTGAGATCCCTTCCTATTATTCAATCAATAAATATTGAGTATCTACTTTGTGCTGAGTTCAGTGCTAAAAGTTGAAGCAGCATAAGCCAGCACACACTAGATAGATAGATATAGATATAGATATAGATATAGAGATAGAGATAGAGACAGAGATAGAGATAGAGATAGAGATATATAGATATAGATATAGATATAGATATAGATATAGATATAGATATAGATATAGATATAGATAGATATAATGATATATTTATATATAGATATGTAGATAGATGATAGATAGATAGATAGATAGATAGATAGATAGATAGATAGATAGATAGATATCAGAGAAGACAGCAGGTAAATACTAGGAAGGAGAATACTTCAGACCTGAGGAACAATCAGAAAAAATGTTTGGAACTAAGAGATGAAATGTCTTGCTCTTGGAACACACAAAGAGACTTATGTCATTGAATCAAAGACTACATAAAAGGGTGTAAGTTATAAAAAGACTGGAAAGATATGAGAGAGAATACCAATGAGCACATTTTGTATTTAATCCTGGACATAGGGAGCCAGTAGAGTTTATTGATTAGACAGTGACATGGTAAAAGTCTGTCTTTGCAAAATCATTTTGGTGCCTAAATACAGAATGGATAGAAGTGGGAAGAGACTTAAGGCAGGTTATTGCAAAAGTTCATTCTTGTGGTGATAAGAGCTTCAATCAGTGATAAAAGTGTAAAAGGAGAGAAAGAAAAAACTTTAAAAGTTTTGGTAATGGTGAAACCAGCAGGTTTTAATAACAACTTGGATATTGATGGTAAGAAATAATGAAGACTCAAGGATGATGCCTAGACTGGGAATCTAAGGAACTAGCATGGTGATATTGTCCTCTACAATAAGAGAGAAGGTAGAAGGCCAGGAGGGTTTAGGGAGAAAATAATGAGTTCTGTTTCAAACATACTGAGTTGTGTGAAAGGCATTTGCAGATGCAAGGTTGGAGGTCAGTGGAGAATTTAGAGCAGTATAAATAGATTAAAGAAATGGCAACAAGGAAATGATAATTAAATCCCTGGGAAGCTGATGAGATCACCAAGTAAAGTAGCTTTGAGGGAGAAAAGCTCTGAATCTATGACTCTTTTGGTTTGGATATGTTCAGAATCTCTCCTGAACCACATCTCATGATGCTAGGATAGCCCTCTAAACTTCAAAGCTGTTGTTTGAAGTGTTCCTGGACTCAGAAAATTCAAGAAAAAAATGAAAGAGGCATACTTTCTTAAGTAGAGACAAGCCTTATTGCTGTGCCAGCCATCATTTTTTTATGTTCAGCATGTCCTTAGATACACTTTGAACACTATATACACTATCACCTTTTTATTCCACTCCAAATTCCCCTAAAAGCATTCAATCTCTATTCATTGAAAATAATAGATAATTATTAATTTGATTCATCTGCAAATAATGTAGAATTTAACAAAATTATTTTCAGTAACAGAAAGCACCCCAATTCTCATGATATGCAAAATATAGACAGTTAATTCTGTTGAATGCAAGGGCGATACATTCCAAGAAAGTAGAAATTAACATGCATATTGTGAAAGACAAATGTCCCTTTGTGCCTCTAAGCCCCTTGGGAGTTATCTCCTATCCTCATACCTCATATCTCATATCCTCATAACAATTCTTGTTAAATTTACTTCAACAATCTAAATCTTTAAAACTCTGAAATGGGGGCAGTTAGGTGGCTCAGTGGATAGAGCACCAGCCCTGGAGTTAGGAGTACCTGAGTTCAAATCCGGCTTCAGACACTTAATAATTACGTAGATGTGTGGCCTGAAAAACCTAAAAAAAAAAAAAAAACCTCTGAAATGGATTAGAAGGAAAGAATAAAAATCCAAGTTCCTATAGATGATCTCTACCCTGGTTAGATAATTTTGGAGTGTTGAATCCAGTTCATGACAAAACATTTTAAGAAAAGCAGCCCTTCTGTGGACATAGAAAGATGGTCAAGTGGAAATGGAATTCTAAACTATGTGCTGTGATGATCCAAAAATACTTAGGCAAATGTAAGATTCAGAGACTGTGGGAAGACAGCAACAAGGGACTGTGATTACTGTCTTCATGTATTTGAAGAATCCTAATAAGGAAGAAGGATTAAATGCATCCTGTGTAGTTGCAGAAAGTAAATCAATGGGTGGAAATTACATGGAGGTCAATCTTAACTTATTATTAGAAAGGGAATGGAACTGCTGCCTCTTAAGATAGGATAAAATCCACGAGAAAAATAAAAATAACAATGAGAGGATGACCATTTGTCTGAGATGATATATTAAAGATTAAAGATTCTTACAATGTGCAGAAAGTTTGACTTGAGGTCTTCTAGAATCTACACTTAGAATTTGGATTAATTTTTGACTCGTCTGGGTCCCCATCTAGTTTTTTAATAATGTCATCTTTATGTCATCGATGAACTAATTAACATTATCTCTACCTTACAGCAATGCCATCTAAAATCCTAGTAGATTCACTCTAGCAAACCACCAGAGTGTGGCGTGTTGACACCGGTGTTGTGTGGGAGAGAGAAGGTTATTCTGGTCACACCAATCTTATCTGACTCATCCACTTCTCTTTATAATTACTTTGAACCTGGAGTAGTTGAATTGCCATTTTATTCTGTGCTCTGGTATGCAGAGTGAATTCTCCCAAACAATTACATTTTGCTTTCATCCTTTTTCATCTTTCCAAATATGATGGCTAAAGAACCATCCTGAGTCATTCTGAGGATTTGATGGATCTCTTATAAAGTTAACATAGATCAATAACTGAGTATTCATCTCACTGGAAGGGAAATTAGATATGTAAGACATGCCTGTGAGTAAGATAGACAACTGCCCTCCAAAATAAGGACAATTGTAGTAATTGGAGCATATGTACAAAAAAAAAATTGAAATCTAATAATTCCCCCAAAAAAGCTACTTTCTTAAGCCATCTTCAATATTGACATATGTCTAATGCCAAAATGAAGAGGAAAAATAATTCACTTCTATGTAGCTCTTGACCAACATCTCATTTAATTTTCACATTTCTTCAGGGTATGTGCTGTGAATATTATTATTATTATTATTATTATTATTATTATTATTATTATTGTATTTACATATGAGCAAACTGAGGCCAAAAGATTGAGTGACTTATCCATAGTCACATTAACTCAGTGAGTTGCAGAGTTGTATCTAGTTGTTTCTAGTTCCTAGTTCCTCTAGTAGTCCAGTGGTTAAAATACCAATACCAGAGTCAAAAAAAAGCTTAATTCAAATCTAGTCTCAGATACTTAATGACTTTGAGACACCGGATAAAGTGCTTAGTCATTATCTGCCTCAGTTTCCTTAACTGAAAAATAGGGATTTTCATCTCACGGATTGAGCTAAGATTTGTAAAACACTTTTCACTTATAGGTGTTTAATAAATGCTTTTTTCTTCCCTTCCTACTCTAGGTTGCCTCAAAATACAATTACTTGTTCCAGAATAGCTTTATACTTACACATAGAAAACAATATTCATTTTTAAAAATTTCTTCATCATAGGCCTTCTCTATTTCTCTTCTAAGGAGCACATTTTCAGGAAGACTGATATTTTAAAAAAATTAAGACAAACTCAATGCAAATTAATACAGATTAAAGGTAGGGGAGAAAATAGTAGTACCTACAATGGTCTGCCTAGTAAGACCCAAGATCCAGCCTCCCTTCTCTTAAGGTAAATGACTGGGTGAACTACTATTACTACTACTACTACTACTACTACTACTACTACTACTACTACTACTACTACTACTACTACTACTTACCACTACCACTAAAACTGCTGCTGCTACTACTACTACTACTGCTGCTACTATTACTCTATGATGACTACTACTATGACTATGACTATAACTGCTACCACTTCTAGGTGACCACTGTTCTACAGAGATGGGAGATGGCTTCAGTGGCCCTCAACTGTTGGAAAGGGAGTTAGGTTCAGGTACACAAATCTGGAGAGGCAGAGGGGGGCAGCATGAGGCATCCAGTGCAATAATGGGAAGGATCCCAGAGAGGATAGTGGGAAGGAGAGTTCTGTTTGTTTGTTTGTTTTAGTTTTGTTTTGTCCATTTGTTTGTTTATTCTGTTTTGTGAAAGGCTGAACTACTCTGGAATGGAATAACTTCCTGATCTCTTCTTCAGGATCTCATAGCTTAAAAACATTTCAATATACGTTAGTATACTTACTATATATATATATATATATCTGTATATTTAGTAAATTCGTATTTCACATATTAGTTTATATTTAGTATATACTTTAGTATTCTGACAAACAGAAAGTTCTTTCTTATACCCAAACAAAATATTTTAAATAAAAAAGTAGTCAAACAGACAAAAGAAGACTTATAAGTCAATAGGTTCACCTAATACTTTCCATTGGAGGTCATCAAGAAAAGGGTGAATATCTTGGAAATGCTTTAGATGACATTCATGATTTGGTAAGAACCATACTAGATAATTTTTGGAATCCATCTAACTTTAAATATATGATTCCATGGTCTCAGGAATATCACTTCCATTTATATTTGTTCAAATATGTTAAGTTTTCTGTGTGTATGGAAGATAAATAATCACTTTACCCTTCATAAAATTCTTTGAAGTGCTTGAACAAAATACCCAGACATTTTCTTAGGTTTTTATTGCAGACATTTTGACTTCTGCTTTTTGATTACCTTTCCTTGCTTCTGGGAATTCCCAAGGACTTATTGTTCAACTACCATATGTTAAACAGTGATACATAAGCACTAAAGAAAAGAAATAAATGTATCTAATATGGGTATTCCTTTATATTTTGTCCTAAATTTTATATTATAATTAAACATTTTACTATTTTTCCTTAGTTGTTCTTATTTTCAGTTATCAAAAAAAGGATAATTGGGTAGAAAATATGATATTTTGAGAATCAGGATACATATCTGTTCAGACTACAAGAATATGTCTATATTTTCCCTAATAGCAGCTAACCTAAACTATATTCCTCTTTTTTCCTCCCAGTCACCCCTCAGGTAAATTAGGAATCATATTGCAAATTCTACATCATAAATTCACTCCACGTGTCAAACGTAGGATTCAGTATGAGATATTTTTGTTGTTTGTATTGTTTTGTTTGTTTTTATTTGCTCATTAGTCATATCCAATTCTTTGTGGTCCCATTCGGGGTTTTCTCAGCAAAGATACTGAAATTGTTTGTCATCTCCTTCTACAATTCATTTTATAAATTACTTTCCCAGGATCATACAGCTAGTAGATGTTAGGATCCTGATTTGAATTCAGGTTCACCTTCTCTAAGTCTAGCACTCTATCAAGTGTACCACCTAAGTTTCTTGAGCTTTGCTTACATTGAGTTCAACTATTATATATGTTCAAATGACATGGAAATATGGAATCTGAGATGTAGAGTTCATACAGCACAAATTGTAGCCAATGCAGGATTCTTTTTTTTTTCCATAAAACAACCCTTAAAAGTCTGTATTCAACTTTTTTTGGCCTGTTTAAGCAAAAAGATCACAGTGACAATGGAACATCAATACATCTTCAGAGTTGAAGAAACTATCCTCTCTCTTGTTAATACAGGAAAATTTCATGAATCAAATATGATGATGATAATGGTGGTGGTGGTAGTGGTGATGGTGTTGGTGGTGGTGGTGGTGATATTAATGATCATGATAAAAATAGTAATAACTAAAATGTATATAATGTCTATTATGTACCAAATACTTTATAAATATTATCTCATTTGATTTCCATAAACCTAAGAGTTATTAGTATGCCCATTTACAGAAGAAACTGAGGCAGACAGATATTGAGTGAATTGTTTATGGGGACACAACTAGCAACTGCATTTGAACTCAGGTCTTCCTGACTCCAGGCCCAGCTATCTGTCCATTGTGTCCTCTATCTTTCCCAACTGTCAGTTAGTTATCAAGCATTTTCTAGATTCTTACTAAGTGAGAGATACTGTGATAATCAATGGGGGATAAGGAAAGACTTTATAAGGTACAAAGACAGGGGAAAAGACCTTACATATTGTTATGTCCATTTTAATGGACAAGACAAAAGGTAAATAACTACGCATATGTGAAAATTATGCACATACATATACATGCATATATGTTTGTGTATACACAAATGAAGTTAATCTGAAAGAGAAAGACATTAATAGCCTATGGAACTAAAAAAATGTTTTCTGAGAGGAGTGACAGATGATGGGCTAGAGAGCAGCATTCAAGGGCCCTACAGTCTAGCCTCAATATGCATTTCCAGTTTAAATTCCAAATATTGAAAAATGTGAGTAACTTACTATCAGAATCTCAAAGATGAAAGGCACTTTGAAGACTATCTAATCCACCTTTTACCTGATCAAGAATCCAAATCTCTTCCTAAAGTCTGTCAAATTGCTTTATTGGACATCTCTCAAACATGCTTTTATTTTATTTTTATGCACCATTTCCCCCAATCTAGAATGGTCTTTCCTCCTGATCATTTCCCCTACACATCTCTCAAAATTTTATTCATATTTGGAATACAGCTTAGATTTTAACCTCCTCAATGATACCTTACTAACTCCATTAGTGGAGAGTTATCTATCCCACTCCTTAAATTTGGGAGAATTTATAGTCTTCTGTCTCTAATTAAATTGAGGGAAACTAGATTTCACTAATATGCTTCCTAATAACATATTATGTGATCATATTATTCTCTGAATCTTTGAGTTAGAAGGCATCTTCCAGGTCAGCTAATCTAAACATGCAACCCCTGAAGAAAATCTTCTGAATGGATCAAAAGCTTAGGCAAAAATGTCCTAATTACATGGATGGAAAAAAAAAAGACATTAAATGGTAAACAGACAAGAGACATATGTGCAGTGCCAGGAGAAATCATAGCTATCTTAGTAAGTGTCATGGTCCCTTAGTATCATTGATTTGGAAATGAAGTTTTCCTTAGTCCAATCCTTTCAATTTACAGATGAGGAAACTGATACCCATGGAGGTGGAGTTTTCTTGGCTTTCATTTTTATTATAAGGATGAATGTCCCTAACTCATCTAACCTGAAAATTCAGTGGCCACTCAAGGGGACTAATCCCATTACTGAACAGCACAAAAACTCTGACCTGCTCTGTTTCTGACTTAACCTGGTCCTCCCTTACTTCTGTGTTCTTGAGACCTCACCCTCTTAGTGGCAGGCTTTATTAAGATTCCCAATTATCCTAGACTTGCCACAGATCAGGATTTCTGAAACCAAGCGATCGATATGCCTCAGTCTTCCCAGTATCAAAGATTATAAATGTCCCACCACACCTGGCCCCCTGAGGAGGACTGATTTAGCAAAGGCCTCATAGGCCACAAAGGCCACTAAAAGAGTAAAACAGGCAGGAGTGAGCATTCTTTTTCCTTCACCATGCTAATTCATAATCATGAGCACCTATTGAGTAAGGACTGAGCATTCTGAAATACTCTGGGTTTAACATTACCAGTGAATGACAACATGGCAGCTAGATGGCACAATGGATAGAGCACTGGCCTTGGAGTCAGCAGGACTGGAGTTCAAATCTAGCCTCAGACATTTACTAGCTGTACAACCTTGGGCAAGTCACTTAACCTTGATTGCCCCATATCCATGATCATCTCCAGTTGTCCTGATTCATGTCTAACTCCTGGACCCAGATGGATCTGGAGTGAGGATGGTGACTTAGCACAGGACCCCCTCAGTCTAATCCAGTTCATGTGCTTGTCATGGCATCACCTCCCTGATGCCATGGTCTTCTTCAAGAATGAAGGGCAAACATTACAATAAGAATGACAACATTATAATTACTATTATCATCACCACCATTACTATAACTTTATATATATATATATATATATATATATATATATATATGTATTTATATACCTAAACAAACAACATTACATTTGCTCTTCACAATATCCCTGCATGTTAAGTACCTTTAAAATACAAGTTTATGGATTTTACCCTCATTTTGCCAAGGAGAAAATGTCCTGAAGAGGAAAGATTGAGGTTAATGCTTATATTCTCTGCATGGCTATGCTCTGGAAAGAGAAAGGGGTTATAAGCAAAAACCCTGAAGAAGAGTAAGTTTTATTTGAAATAGTCTTTCTACAACCAGAGTCCCCTCCCTTAGATTTTAAATGAGTTTTGATTAGAAGATTATCCTTCCTACATGTCAAGGATTTTGAATAAGGGAATCTAGTTTTAGTTAAGTTTGTAGCTCTGAGTCCTCCTCTAGCTCTCAAGATCTCTTGATGATCCATATAATGTCCTTTTTTGTCTTCAATTTGTATAGCTAGTTTTGCAAAGGATACATAGAACCAATCTGTGAAATAGATAATGAGTGCAGTAATAACCCCATTTCACTGTCATCAGGAGGTCAGACAAATGCTGATTCATTACTAGAAATTTAACTGAATCTTCATCATCAGTCCTGTGCCCTGGTTCTTGATACTGCTGACTTCGGGAGTGTATCAAGTCAAGATTATAATAGTTCAGTATCTTGCCAAACAGATTTGAAACACATAGAAGTTTGGACCAGTGCCTCTTGGGACTTGTACTTTTGACATCCATATGCTCTCTCTTCACTTGAACTGGAAGATTTCTTTAGAAATTAAAGTCCTAGAAGGACAAAGTTTTCATAATTCTTTATAAGTTGTAAATTCTATCCAAATGTAAGTGATTATTATTCAATTACAATACCAAAAATAGCATTCCAGGGTCTTAGGATTTTAGAGAATAAAGTATTCTTAAAGATCAAGAAGCCTTATTTCCTCATTTTATAGTTGAAGAAATTGACATCATGGCAAAGTACAAAAAGGACAAAAAGTAGTTGGATTCAAATCCTGTCTGTACCCTATAACCTTCTATATTGCCACAGACAAATAATTTTATTCTCTTGACTTAAGATTCATTATCAATAAAATAAAAAAGTTAGATATAATTGCCTTCAAAGTCCCTTCCAACTATCTACCTATCCGTAGACCAAAGTCAAGCAGCAAATTAATAAAAGATGTGAGACTAGATTTTAGTTCTCTTGAGCTTTTTCCATAATTTATAAAGAATATTGATAAAATGAGCATGGAAAATGGAGCATATCCAAAATATTAAGATTATTTGAAGGAGTCAAAGTTGCCTATTATTAAAAAGAGAAGGCCTATAGGATGAATGTTTTAGTTCTGAGAGGTTTCACATGTGTAATGTCATTCTTCATCTTCACTATGTCAAGTAATGTTTGTATGAAAGGTCAAAATTGAATAACCTCATTCCAGGTCACTGCTATAATAAGTTTATATTGCACCCAAAATTTGAATTGCACAGATTTTGAAACCTTAGACTCTTTAACCCCAGCACAATCATATCTCCAAAAACCTGATGGCCAACAACAGTGGACAATAGCAGAGGAAGAAATTAGATAGTATGCCTTTATCCTAGACTTTATAGAATATTAGATCTCCAAGACCTTAGAACATAAAAGAGCTAAACTGCAGAGGAAATGCATAATGCAGAACATCTAAACCCTAGAGGTTGGAATTGGAAAATACTCTGGGGATTATCTGTCCCAACTCCCCTTATTTATCTATGTGAAAAGCAGGAAAGAAAGATTCTGATAAAGATGTACATAAACTATTAGTTAAATAGAGCTAGTTGAATAAACTATTTGAATAAACATATATAAAAACCTTCTTCAAAGGTTATAATTAAAGGTATAGAATTTCTTGACAAATATAAGAATTTGACTACAGTTAAAGAAATAGGATATAATTATTTGGAATTGATAACTGATGAGTAGATGGAACTGATTGAGAAAAATAAAGTCCTAGTTATAACTGAGATCTTTTCTGGACAAAGATTACCTTATTTGGAGTCAGTAAACCAAAATGATCCAGTCTTGGATATACCATGTGAATTTGAACAGGTCACTTCTCTTCCTCTGACCTTCAGGTATCTTTTTTGTGAAGTAAGGATGTTTGAAAAGAATATTATTTTCAATTAAAAAATCTGATGAACTCTTATTCTCTTTATATATATATATATATATATATATATATATATATATATATATATATATGATTCCTCTCTAGAGGAATTTGGTGCTTTTATTTTCATCAAGAAAATGATCACTGAATAGTTTTGGGGAGCTAAAATCTTGAAATCAGGAGGATAGTTCAATGTCAACCTTAGGAACTTGCTAGCTATGTACCCCTGAATTGCTCATGTAATTTCTGTCTACCGCAAATTCCTCATCTGAAAAATAGGATAATAATATCCAACCTCTCAGGCTTATCATGACAACAAAATAAGATAATATTTGTAAAGGGCTTTGCAAAACTTAAATCACTATACAGATTGTGATTATGATGATGATGGTTATTTATTTGTTTAGCATTATTTCAGATTCTAGGAAATGTTTCATTACACTTTTCAGAATGATACCACAACTTATTTTTAGCCAGAAAATAATTCTATAGAAAAGCACTCAACATACCTTTGAAAATAATAACCATAAACACAAACCACAAAAATGGTTGGAAACAAGCAAAAAAATACATCCTCAAGATCAATATGCAGGGCACTGAATTCCTAGTATCATTTCCTGATCTTATTATTCAGAAAGGGAAACTAGGAATCTAAAGAGCTCAATTCAGATACCAACTCCACACTATACTATATTTATGACCATAATTGAGACACTATACCTCTCTATTCGTAGTTCCTCCCTTGAAAATGGGGGATTTGGACAGAGTATTCACAGGATCCTAGATCGAGGACTTGAAGAGATCTCAAAAAACTTGTAATGAAATTTACAGATTTTTATAGTTGAGCAAAATGAGACAGTAATATTAAGTGATTTGTCCTGGGTCACCTAGATAATAAGCAGCAGAGGTGATCAATTCAGACTATAATATGCAGATGCATTTTTAAATGTTCTTAAACATTCTTAAATATTCTGCACTAAAAAGTGAAGAAAGGGAACTGTGTTTCTTAAAAGAAATCAGGTCAAAACCTGATTACTCTGTTAACAGGAAGAACTGAACCAATGTCATAGATCATAGATATTTAGAGGCAAGGGGGACTTTATAGTTCATCATATTCACTCCCCCTCCTTTTAAAGTCAACGAAATACAAACCTAGAGGAGTGAAGCTACCTCCCTATGTTGCTATGGCAAATTACTTGCTAAGCAAAGACCAGAAATCAGGACTCTCATCCTGGATCAGTGCACTTCTTAAGGAGTCTTTCTCATTCACAAGGCAAACAGATCATAGCACAGAGTAACAACACAAAAGAGAAAGTCCTTCAAACCCACATAGCCCAAGTCATATCAATGCCAGTAATCACTGACATCAACCTAAAAGTTAACTTTCAACATGCTTCTGTTGTTTTTCCGTAGTTTGCTGCTAGGTTAGAAGATTCTGTAACCCCAGTACTTCCTTTCAGTCCCACCCTGTTACCCAGTTCCTACCTTGTTAACTATACCTGTACTGTGGCTGATTTTGAGACAAGATTACATTGGTTTCCTCAACATCACTTAGTTTTTTGACTCATTTCAATCCCTTTTCCCCATGTCTATATTTTGTCCAGTCTGGAAGAAATTCCAGAATCTGTTTGGGAAGGAACCTTAGTACCATCTAGTCTAAGGATTCTTAGTGCAAGATCTGTGAACATTTTTTTCTGTTGTTTGTTTATTTTGATCATTGCATTTCAATATAATTGCTTTGCTTTGTAAAAAAAAGAAAGGTGGAAGATGGGGGTTGGTTAGCCAGGGTGCATAGCAATAACATAGAAAACATTTAGAAGTAGGAACACAAAGAAGACATCTTAGAAGTTTTTAATATCATGAAAAATAGATAGGGATCAAGCTTGTCTACAAAAGACTTGTAGACATTCAATTACAAAGTCCTTCTTAAAGAAACCAAGAATAACTTAAGCAATTAGAGAATTATTCAATGCTCAAGGCTAGGCTATGAAAATATAAAAAACTGAGTATATTACCAAAGGAAATTTACACTTTTAATGCTATATCAGCCACATCAAAGGGGTACTTTGATAAAACAATAACAATTCATTTGAAGGCGAGGCATCAAATCTATAATATCAAGGTGGGAAAATGAAAAGTTGTTGGGATAAAGAGGGAATAGCATTTCCAGATTTTAAACTATTATAAAAGAGCAGTCATTAAATCAATCTGGTATTGATATAAAAATGGAGATAGACCGATGGAACTGACTAGTCAAGGGAGAATCAGAAATAACAGAATTCAGTAATTCAGGGATACAGTAGAAAACACAAATTATTTAGGAAAGAAACCCCTATATGATTAAAAAAAACTGCTGGAATAATTGGAAAACAGCTTGACAAATTAGTTTTACAGAAAATCACCTTAGACAATATTCCATAATACAATGGTAATGGAAATATTATCTTAATATTAAAGATCATACTAATAAGATAGAAGAGAGATAGATTATATAGCTCTCACAACTAAGGATAAGATGTACAGTCTTATCCAAACAAGGAATAAAAACAATTATAAAATATAAAATAGATAACTGATTGAATGAAACTGAAAATCCTCTTTACAGACAAAATTAATATACATAGAATAAGAAGGGAAGCAGTCAAATAAAAAAATAACTTTGTATCAAATTTCTTTGTGAATATTTGGTATTCCAAATATATAAATAATTGATAGATACATATATCTGAATTGATGACTATATTAAACACAACTATGCCATATCCATGAAATACATGAAATAAATAGATATAAATATGTATATTAAATTTTTAATAATGATTTTATTATATAAACTATTTCTTAATAATATTGTTCATCCTTTTTTTGAAAATTACCCATTGATGTTGGTGAAAAACAGTGGATTATGGATAATGTCATATTTTGCACATGAGTCAGAAGTGCACAAACTCATCAGCTTTATTCTCTCAATTCAATTCACCATTTCTTTCTTTCAATCAAAGTTCAGTGGCAAGACTAAAGTCAGGAAGACTGATGATGGTTCAGGATACAGTAGATAGCTTCCTCAAAATATAAGCAGTGAAAGGGCAAAAACAAACATTTTAAAATAGAATTGCATTCTTTCACAACATGATTAATATTGAAATACATTTACCATAGTTATTCATTATAACCTATAATAGATTACCTCTCTGTCAAGGAGAGGGGGCAGAGAAAGGCAGGAGGGAGAGATAGGTGGAACTCAAAAACTTATCAAAAAAGAGATTGTTAAAAACTATCTTTGCTTGCAGTTGGAAAAAATAAATAAATTTATTTTTAAAAAGAATAATTGCAAACTATTAACAATACATGAAAGAATATTCTAAATCACAAAGAACAAGATAAATTAACTTAAACCAACCCTTACAATTCACCTCATGCATAAAAATTAGCAAAGATGACAAAAGATAACAACAGTCAGTGTAGAAGTTGTAGAAAGAAAGGTATATTGCTGTGCAGTTGGAGACCTAAGAATCAGTACAATTGATATGAAAAGCAATATGAAACAATGCAAGGAAAGAGATCAATGTGTTCATGCCTATTGACCCATAGTATCCATTACTAGACTTATGTCCCAAGGAAGAAATTTAAAAAAATAAAGTTCCCAAATCAACCAGAATATTTTTCGCATCACTTTTTTTGGATAGCGAAGAATTGAAAACAAAGTAGAAGTCTATCATTGGAGAAATGGACTAAAAATTATGACACATGAATGTAATGGAATATTATGTGCTGTTAGAAATTATGAAGGTGACAAATACAAAGAATCATGGAAAGTTTATCTATATGAACTGATTCAGAATGAGGTAAGAAATTGAAAAAAATCAAGTACATGACTATAAATATGTAAATATGCAAAGAAAAACCACAGATCATACAATGAAAATGAATGTTATAAAATTATAAAGCTCATGAAAGAAGACATATGAGAAAACATTTCCACCTCATCCCCTTTGCAGAAGCCAAAGTCTACAAATATTACATTTAGAATTAATTTATGTTGATTTTTTCCTCTTTTGTTGCTTTAAAAATTACTATTTGTCATAGAGTATGACTCTGAAGTAGGAGAAAGCAGAAGGGTACTGTGAAAAACTATAAAGATGGAAAACAAATGACATCAATAAAATATTATTCAAAGTAAAAAGATCTCATCTTGTTCACACAAAAATAATTTTCTCCCTAATATAATCAATATTTGATCATCTAGGTTTTGTTTGAAAGCATCCAGTTAGGATAACCTGTTATCTCCAATGGCTGTCCATTTCATTTAAAGATCATTCTAATTATTAGGATTTTTCCTCCCTAGATCATGCTCAAATATGATTCTCTACCACATTTATCATAGTTCTTCTCTCACAGACCAAACAGAACAAACCAAACCTCTTTTCCATGCTCAAATACTTAAAATCAATCAATCATCAAGCATTTATTTAATGCCAGTTAATGTGCTCCATACTGGGCATACAATAAAGAAATATAAAGGTGAAAACAGCCAAGTTTTCAAGGAGCTTTTCACATTTATCCAAAACATGAACTCACTGAGACATTGTAGACCTAGTTCTTAATCAAGGTTCTGCTATCAATTAACAGTATGAACTCAGAAAATTATTTTTCTTTCCTGGGTTTTAGTTCCCTAATCTCTAAAAAGTAGGTAGATTGGATTAGAGGTTTCTCTTTATCTATGAAATCTTAAAACATTATGCTACCAAATCACATACACATAAATGTGAAACAATTAAAATAATCAGATTTGAAAGGGACATCAACAATAATCTATCCAATCCAAAGCTAAGCAACAATTCCTGATTTACAATATGACCTGCTCCCCTCCCCACCCCCTAACCAATTTTCAACAACTAAGGCCTTTTTAGTTCATTGTCCTATAGAACACCCCTCAACACTCCAGTGGCTCCCATTGCTAGTGTAAAGGAGTATTTTGGCCTGGAATCCCAGTCACCTTTCTTTCCTTTACCCTCAAACATATGTACCAGACCACAAATAGCCTTTTACTCTAGAATTAATCTACAAAAGGAAAGAGCACACACAGACAATTATAATAGAAATTCTCATTTACATACCATTATCATCTTATAACTCAGCATGGTAAATAGTACAAATAATATTTTTTTTCCTTTTTTACAAGTGAGGAAACTGTAGCTTAAAGAAATTATGTGATTTTCCCATGGTTTTGTAGTTAGTAAGAGTGGGAATCAAAACCAAAACAATTATTATACCTCTAGATTCTACACTCAGCATAATACTGGCATATAGTCAGTATTTGATCAATGCTTCATGACTTAACATGATTCTTTGTACTCTGTTGTGCTTCCTTATCACTGTGTCTATTTCAATTTTACACAAGACTAGCTAAAATAATTCTGTCCTCCTGGCAGTTGAGTTTCCCATCTTTCAAACTGGATTCCCTGGGTCAATTTAACTACCACGACAGCTTCCAAAGTTTCCAAGCACCCTCCTTGCTTTTGCCTTATTTGCCCAAACTATGTCCCAAAAAAGAGAATTTTTTTTCCACAAAAAATATCATGGAATGAAGTGGCTAAGTGGAACAGTGGATAGAGTACCGGCCCTGGAGTTGGGAGTACCTGAGTTCAAGTCTGACCTCAGACACTTAATAATTACCTAGCTTTGTGGCCTTGGGCAAGCCACTTAACCCCATTTGCCTTGCAAAAAATAAAAAAAATCATAGGACAGATTGGAATTGGTGTAGATAGATTCTCTGCACTCCAATAATTGATCCAAGTTGAAATCCAGGCCTGATTTGAGTCAATGAGGAAACCTTTTGATTACTAATTAACTCTCATAGAAACAAATAAATCTCCTGAATCATCCCTATATAGTTGCCAAATAAATATTCCCAGGACATAGGTCATATCACTCCCCATTCAGAAACATTTAAAGGCCACCTCTAATAATTAAAATTAATAATTAAAATACCCAAGGTCGGTATTTAATTCCCTCCAAAATCTGGCTTCCTCATATGGATATTTCATAATATTCTTCAAGGAATCTGCTTATGGCTTGTCATTCAATCTTCATTTCTCTATCAGCACAAGCTGCTCTTGCAACTAGAATACCTTCCATCCTCATATTTTTCCATAGAATTTCTACCTTTTTTTAAAGGATAAAATCATTTGTCACATCCTAGGAGACATCTTTCATTCCCCTCTCATTGCCCCAAGTGGTAGTATTCTCTCCCATGTCAAATGATATCATAATTACTTGCAGTTTTTTCCCATAGTATTATTCCAGTAGTATACAAATATTTACAGGAACATACTGCATATATTCCTATAAGTACCACTTTTTAAATATTTACAGAGACACATCCCCCTTTTTGTCTCAGGGGCAATGTGAAGCATCATATTTTAGTTCCCTTCCTGTTGGGTTATTAAAGATCATATCCTGGTTTCATGTGGCAGATGAATCATAAGGATCCTTGAAACACTCTGTCCAAAATCAGGTTTTGGAGAAAAACTTATTTAAACATTAAACTCCATGAATATCCTAGATTTATATGTCTATTAATTTAGCTTCATGACTGAATTCCCTGAATCACAAACAACTTTCTTTTAGAGTATTAGCATTCTGGTATTGTTATTATAGAATAAGGAATATCTATCTAGTTTTCAATATAAAAAATGTTTTTTGTACTGCATGGGCCCTAATCAGATATAAATTCCCTCCTATTGCTCAATGTAACTCCATTCTTAGATGTAAATTTGCCATAAGAAGAGCAACCTCAGCTCATCCCTTTACTACTATTCCTCCATCTTCCTGCCTTTCAGAATGGGGATCTGATCTCAGTCACATAGAGGGGGTAGGATCCTCTTTTGCCCCCTTTAAATCTGACTGTTCCCTGTACAGGAAGTGGACAAAACTATAAAAGTCTGGTCCAAACTCCCCAAGTAGAGCAGGACTCAAGACTAAGCCCAGTCAACTTCTCTGGTTGTTTTTCCTTCTCTCTCTTTCTTTCAGGTATCTCCCTTAGTCCTTGCTAATTCACTATGTCTTCAAGCTTCTTAATGTCTCTCCAGGAAAAAAAAATAAGTTTTAATCTGTGAACTTTTCAGGCTTGTGAACTAAAAGTCCTGAACTGTTTCCAACTCCAGGGCTACCATAAATTTTTCATTTCAAGAGCTCTCAATCTTTAGGACAATGATCCAAGTATAGGCATTCTCTGTCTTTTCTGGAAACACACACACACACACACACACACACACACAAACAGAAACACAAAGAGAGAGAGCACAGAGAGAGAGAGAGAGAGAGAGAGAGAGAGAGAGAGAGACTATCTACTTTTTTCTAAGTTCCAGGTTGTCTCTATACATGCTATTTTCAAGTTTTTGATAATTAGAAATCATGATGTCTTTTATTTTGTTTATCCTCCTCTTCCACAGGGTGCCTATCTCAACAGGTGTTTATTCATTTTCCTTTGTCATGCAATATTTGCATATAGATGCCTGAACTCTTTTAACTGATCTAGATATCACAATCCCTTCTCCTATTAATATTTTCTCTCTTGGTTTATCAGCTTCTGCTTGAGTTAACTGAGTTTTATTCCTTCTGAGATCTTTGGTAATTACAGTCTTTAACTCCCCCCCCCCCCCAATACTTACCTATTTCTTACTTTCTAAATTCTTTCACTTCAATGCTGGTTTCTCTAGGTCCTGGGCTTCTAAACTATCTCAACCTCCTCCCTCCCTAGGCAATTTATGCTTCACTACTGAACAATTCATATTTCATTAGCCTCAGTTTTTATCTCAACCAATTTGTGGGATGAAATGACGCCAGGTAGATGGTGAGTTTTTTGCAGATCTTGGTAAAACTAACTCTTACTGACTTCCTGAAGCAGATTATGAAATGTTCAGTGTGAATATTTATACCTTGAAAATACCAAAATACTAACTCACTGAAGTATGATTTATTGTTTTGTTGATTGTTTGGACTTAAGAAAGTAATGGAGAAAATATTAATAATGCAGAGTAAAATTAAAAGTCTATTAAGAACATTTTGTTTTGTTGTGTTTTCTTGTTGGTCAGAGAATAAGCTATTAAACACTTAGAAGGACACAATTGGCTCTTTCCTGCCATACACCACACAAGCTTCCTCTATCAGTTCACTCTGCTCTTTACTTCTCTGGTTGTTGATATTTTGCTATCTCAGTCAGAAAAGCTTCTACCTTTTGATATTTAATGTCACTGGGGATGACATTAAGGGTATAATTAAGTTCTTTGGGAAGCTCCTTGTTGCCATGGACCACCCTACTGGAATGTGGGAAGAGAATGTCGAATGGGCATGTTAAGGTTTCAAAATGAGCTGCCATTTCATTGAATTGTAGCCTCATGATGGTTCTTGATATCCTAGACCATAGAAGCAGCAAAAATATATTTATTAATCTCATGTAGATACTCCCTATTTTGGCAAGATTTGAGCGATAATGAGGACTGGAGAAAATCTCTAGTCAATTAATTTATTCATCACATAACTTACAAGTACATCTTTTTTTATTTTTAGGACTACTTGAAAATGAATCAGGTGGTTGCATTCTTACAATTAAATAAATTGGTATCTGCTCCTTAATATCTATGACTAGATCCTGAGTTTTCCAAAGCTAATTCATTTACTTTTAAATTTTGGTATTTCACTGACACACTGGTATCAATATGGTTTTATCTTTTGTTTTCAAGTAAAGCCCCTCTTCCTCCTAACTTGAATCCAAACTCTTGAGTTCCAAGAGATAGTCCTTGCCCTTTTTTGGGGGGGAAGGGGTTGCTTAATCATGGTCCTAGCTTTGGAGAGTCTACAACTATTCTTCTCTCAAAATACTTCACTCATGACATAGTCTAGCCCCTTTCACAAATCATCCTGGGTTTGTCCTCACTATCAACATTAACCAATAACTTCTCTCCCCAAATAGTTTTATTTAATTAATGTGCATACCTGTCATGACTAAAGGACAGAAATCAATGATTCTGTCAAATAGTAGAATGCAGTCCTGCTTTGGGGGAAAATTGTAACAAACATGAAACTTGCCTTAATTGTCTTCTTATACCCTACTCCAAAGTATATACCACTCTAAGTACTGATACCTAAGGCAGTCTTTTATTCCTTATAATACCCCCATTAAAATGTAGTTTTATATCTTTCCTTAGGAGTCCTTTTTGCCTTCCTTGACCTATCCCCATTAAAATGTACTTGTATATCAGTCCTTCAGAGTCCTTTGAGATGATTGGATTATTAATCTCTGGCAATTTAATTCTCACTGGCTGTAATTTGATTTTTAGAAAATCCAGGATGAAATGGTTTAATCTAAAGAAAATACATAAAACATTGCAGTAGGATAAAAAAGAAGAGGAAAGAAAAAAAGAGAAAAATTAATTAGGAGCTAAAGGACCTAGACTTTTCCCACGGAGAAATCACTTAATTTCTAGAATCTAGAATTTCTTCATCTATAAAATTGGAAGAACAAAAAAGAAGTACCTCTTTCAATGGGTTGGTATGAGAAAAATGGGCAGCTAGGTAGTGCAGTGGATAGAGCAATGATCTTAGAATCAAGATGACTGGAGTTCAAATTCAACCTCAGAAGCTTACTAGCTCTGTGACATTGGGCAAGTCACTTAAACTTCATTGCTTTGCATCCAAAGCCATCTCTGGTAGTCCTGATTCATATCTGGCCACTGGAGCCAGTTGAGTCTGGAGGAGAAAGTGAGCCTGGTGACTTAGCACAGCCCCCTCCACCATTCAAATCTAATTCATGTGATTGTCATGGCATCACCTCCCTGATGTCATGATCTTCTTCAATAATGAAGGAGGAACATTAACATTAACACAAGAAAAATACTATCCTAATCCTAAAGCATCACATAAATAGAATTGTTTTATTTCCTGGGTCTTGGATTATTTTTCTAAAATAATAGTAATAGGTAACATTTCTGTTTAATTTAAAGTTTTACAAAGTATTTTATATATGTTTGAACCTCACAAAAACTCTAAAGTAGGTGACTAATGTTATGTCCTGATTTTATAAATGATGAAATTAAGCCTTGAAGAGTTTAAGTGAGCTGCCCAGGGTCACACAGATAGTAAAAGGCAGAATCAGAATGATAATGATTACAATTGTAGCCATGATAATAAACAATTTTCATTTCTTATATAGCACCTAGTATGTGTCATATGTTGTCTTAAGCAATTCCCATTTACAGTTATTCCTTCCACATCATGATTTTCCCCAATGATGTTTTGATATATGTGGTGGATTGGCATAAGAAAATAATTGAGAATGCTGGGTGAGTTTTGCTGAAGTTGCAGGTGATACACAAAAGTCAGCAGATGGTGTAGAAAAAGTTTAGAAACTCAGAAATACTAAAATATATGTATAGTTTGTATAGTATAGCCTCTGATCAAATTCTATAAATTTTATGGGGTTCTGTTAATACCCTATAAAAGAAATAGAAAATCAATTCAGACTGTTTCTCTGGTGCAAAGGGAGGGCCAAAACCTTTTTTTTTGGTGGATTTTTCAGATCACAAAGTCAACCTACTGTGCTCCTTACACTCACAATGTGGAATACATAAAGGTACCATTTCCGCACAACAATCGTGAATGATAGGTAATATTATTACCCTCATTTTCCAAAGGAGTAAATGGAGCCAAGTAGAAGTTAAATGATTTGCCAAGAGTCACATAGCTAGTAAGTATCTGAGGTGGGTTCTTCCTGATTCCAACTTTGAGAAGTCTATCTCAAGTCTGACTTAGACACTTAAAAATAAAGGCGTGAGCCATTACCTTCTAGTTTTAAAGTTCTATGACTTCATGACATTCCAAACATTGTGGCAGAGTGATGGAAGAAATAATCACCCAGAGTCTCTTTGAAGTCCTTCTATGCAGATGAGCACCTAATTAAAAAAAAACAAATAAAATGGAATAAGAATTCATTGTTAAAACTGAATTGTATTTTTTGTGAGATTTGTAAAGTATTTTATTTTATCGAGGTTGAAGATGGAATACTATAGTTTGTTGGGAAGATATACTCTAGATTTCTATGATTCTCTTTCCTTAATCACTATCAGCATCATCATTGAAATGGCTTTATGACCCTCAAGTAATTGATTTGAGTTTATATTTTAGTCTTTCTTTATGTTTAGTTCAGAATATTCTTCTTCTGGATCCATTCTTCTCCATCATATCTCTTTCCGATATCTTTTTTTTCTTTTTTGTCTCCAAACATCCAAGATGTCATTTCCAGTTTTAGGACTTGAATGTTCAATAAATTTAATGTCTCTTCTACCCATCATGACCTTTTAGAACCACCTTTCAAAAAGGTTTTTAGTCATCTTTGACACTTCCAAGGACTCATATCATAAACTCCCTACTCTTTCCAGTATTGGCGATTTCCACACCCAAGCAAATGTTTTCTCAGTTACTCTTAAACCTTGGAACAGTTGTAAGTTCAGGTTATGTAATTTCCTGAGATGTTTCTTTTTGCTCACAGGGCCAGGAAAAGATAAAAGTTTCCAAGGAGATGAATATGAAAAGAGCTTATTTGATACATGCTGACTTTTTGAAATATGAATTATTTTAGAATTCTGCATTTTCTGTATATAATTCAAGGTGAAGAGACTAGCATTGCCATACTTAATTCTTTCAAGTAATTGACCGGCAAGTGTTTATCAAGCACTATGTACTCAGCAGAGTCCTGTGATAAATATTGTAAATTAAACTAGAATGGAGAAAATGGGGTTTTGTTTCTGGACACCTTTATTTAGAAGGCCTTCCTGGAATACATTTCCTTTATCCCAGCCCCACACCCTTGCGAATCTTTATAATATTCTCCTGTCTATTTTGTGTTATGAAATTTAATCATAATTATAATATGCTACCTCTTTTTGGGAAACCGTTTTTTTTTATCTTTCCCAAACTTGAAGTACAACATCTCATAGATTTGATCACAATGCTAATTGATAAAACTTTCAACATGTTCAATTTTATTCTGACCTAGGCTGATTTACGCAAAATTGGTGGTCCTCTTTCCAGAGGACTTACTATATTATGGTCAGATTTTTGCCTGGCATCTAATCAGCTTTAGCTCTATTATAGCTCAGATTTCCTCTAATAAAGTAATCCACCAATATCAGCTTCCCTATGATAAACATATACTTGGCATAATAATGCACATTAGTAAAATCCCTTGAAGTTTAGAAGTTATCCTCTTAAGAATCAACACCCAAGACTTATTTTCTGAATACCAACTTTGCTCACTTAGACAATGTGCTGGCTGCTGACCAGATACACATATGTATCTGTAAGATATGATGTCTATCACCTAGGAGTTTACAATGTAATAGCTAATTAAGCTAAAGCATTAATAACTAGAGAACATGTAAGTGCAAAAATGAATGATATTGGTGAGAAATATGAGTGATTTGAAGAAAAGGAAGATTGTTTGAGGCTGTTGTGTATTGGAGAAGCCAGAACTGAAGACTTCAAGGACAGTAGTCAGGAAAACTCAGTGCAGAATACTTGTCTTTGAAAAACTATCTGTATTAATGCATTATATGAAACATATTCATTGGATAAGTGACCATCTTACTATCCTTCCTTTCATTAATTGCTATTTATGCACTACCTATTCACTCACTACTTTTAACCTAGAAAGCTATATATACATACATATATATATATATATATATATATACATACACACACACATACATACATACACAAACATTTGATCTACCTGACAACGTTCACTGAAAAATACTATCTCATCTAGTACTCCAAAGCATGACCCATAAGTATTACTCAGAAATTCACTGTGAGAGACTCAAAAGTAGATAAAATAATCTCTGCAATATGTATGTATATGTGTCTTAGGTTTTCTGACTTTTAAGTCTTGGCTCTGTTACTGAATACTGAATATATGACCTTAAGAAAGTGTCTTTACCCTATGAACCTTGACTTGGTCTTTTTCAAAATGAAGGAAATGGATCATATGCTCCCTTAGGGTCTTTCCCAGCCTGAAGTGATATGATTTATGCAGTTGCTTCTCTCCAATGACCTTAGGGTACTCAGCACATTTTCCCAGTTTACCATAAATGGGAATAGATATTAATTTTCCTGAAGTAGCAAAATCAAGTCCCAGAGAAGTTGAGACATTTATGAACTCACACAGTGAGTCAGCTCCCAAACTGGAAGTTGAACTCGGATCCCTGTCTTTCATTCCAGTGTGATATCTTCCAGGTTTTGCTGGGTTGTGAACATTTGTGTTGGTAAAGAGCTTTGAGGCATTTGGAAGGAAGTCAACACATAAAGGCAAAGACCTGTTGTAAGACTGAAACACCCACCCCCCAGACTCTTGGCAAACCTAAAACCACTTGGAAGCAATTAGTGGCTGACTGGTAGATTTTGTGGGGGATCAAAGAATTCACTGGAAAGTGACTGGGGAGTTAAAAGGCCACCAGTGACTTCAGTGCAAAACTTGTGGTGATTGTGAAACTCTTTTAGAGTTTTTTCAGTGTTACACAGTGGAGAAAGGGATGGACCGGTTTGTATTCACCAGAGCTAACTCCAACTGACATCCAAATCATTAAGTCTTTCTTGTGTTTCCAATGATTTCCATCACGGTTCTCTCACTGAACCACTTGTGTAGTGATCCTATTCCCACTCTGAACTTTTGCATATAGGCATAGTATTGGCAAAACCCAGCTACTAAAAGGCATAATAACGTTATACACAAAGTAATAGGGATAAATGGCATGGGGAAGAAGTCCATAGGCTTTCAACATTCACCTAACACTGCCTTTCTAACTCTATAGAGTATAACCCCTTTGAGGAAAAAAATGGCTTTCTTTTGCTGATTTTGCATCCTTATTCCCTACAACCTAAGGATAGAACCTAGCCATTTAATTTTCTTGGTATTATTAAGTGAGGGAACTCAATATTAGTATAGGTCAGCACCTTCCATTCAAACTATAGTCTTAAGAGTTTAAGGGTTTTGAGCACTTAAATTTGATGTCTTGCCCAGGGTCACATAGTATTTACTACAATGAAGATTTGACCCCAGATCTGCTATCTCAGAGGCAAGTTCCCTCTACCATTAGGCCATGCCTTCTCTTCCAAATATATAAAACAAAATGGAGATTTAATAATATATTTTTTGATTGATGAAGTATAGAGAAGAGGTGAACTGGAAGACAGTGTTCTGGATCCTAATCCCATCATTGATATGAACTAGATTAGTGACATGAATCATCTTAAGCTCTTTGATCCTAAATGAGCTCATCTATAAAACATGAAGACTGACTAATTTAATGGACCTTCTTTAGCTTTAATCTAAAGATAGACTGGTGAAATGGAAAGTTGAATTTGGAATCAGTGTATCTAGATTCAAGTGATTTAAATCATAGTTCTTCACCTAACTAGCTCTCAGCTTCTTCATCTGTAAAAGTAGGAGGGATGGACTAGATGTTCTGTATTGTGCCTTTCATATTTAATTGCTTAATTCTGTCATTTCCACATTTTACAGTTGAGAAAAACTGAGGTTGAGTCTTAACCCACTTAAGGTCACACAGCTACTGTTTGGTCATAGGGATTTCAACTCAGGTATCTCCATCCACTACCAACTTTTATTCTTTGCACTATGTTGCAGCTTTCTCAAAAGTTAGAGAAGAGACAGAGAGAGGGGAAAGGAGGAAATAAAAGAGCTCATAGATGTCTCCTTCCCTGCCCACCTGAATGCATTAAAGTTTTAGATAGAAAAAGGAAATTAGCAAGACAAGTCAAGATGACTAAACTCAAAACAGTCTTGATTTTTTTTTAATTCTTCAGGAAGGTATTTCAGGAAAGACAGTCCTTTTCAGACACTGTCTTCCATAGGTAATTTTGAACTTCTCAGCAAATGTTGTCTTTCTCTTGTCATTTTCGCCATAGACAGTATAATTAATGAAGATCCCAATGTTCCCTACACTTAGCTCTGTTCTTTGTTCTCTTTGTTCCTTAAATTATCATGTGGTTTATAACTTCCCACTCTACCTGTTACCTAACTTGATCTACCCCCCCTTTTAGCCTTACCTTGAATTAACCTTCCTCTCTGTCTTGCGTCTCTGTCTACATTATTTTTCTATCACACTAAGCTAAATATCAGTACTTAGTTTGAAAGAGAAATAGAAAATAATATGGAGGAAAAATAGATAAATATAAATTTTCAAAAACTGAAAAGAAAATAACATAAAATAGAGTCTACACAAAGGATCACAATATCCAAAATTAGGGAGATGATAGTTCCATCCTATTCTTTCCCAGTGAGAACACATCAGGAATATTGTATACAATTCTGAGTGCCACATTTTGATAGAGGCATTGATAGTTGAGAATGAGTCCAGATGAAAATGATTAGGAATATAAGGAGAGTGGAAACAAACATTACAATAATAATAATACAAATATTTCAATATTAGCATACAAATAATCAGTAATTATTAGAAATAAATTAGTAATAAATACAATTAATGCAAAAATTAGTTGAAAAAACTGGGGTTGCTCGATCTGGGGAAGACTCATCTCCAAGAATTTAAAGAATTGTCAAGCTGTCATATGGATGAGGGATTATTTTCCTTGATTCTTGAGGATATGACAAGGAGCATGTAGGCATAGGTTGCATATGAACAGATATCAACTGGATATAAAGAAAATCTTCCCAATAATTTTGAATTGCCCCAAACTCAGTTTGATTGCCTCAGGGGGTAGAAGCTACCCCATATCTAGAATTTTTCAAGTAGAGTGGATTTTGGAGTGGAATTTCCTCCTTAGCTAAAAGTTGGATTATGTCTTCTCTGAAGTTGCTTTCAACATTGAAAATCTAAGTGAAATGATATTTCTAACTATCATTAGAATGAAAAAAAATGCCCTTAGCATCATTAAGTGAAGTCATCAGATTGTAAATGATTTCAAAGATTATCTAATACAATTTCTTCATTTAGCAGATGAAGAAAGTGAGATACAGAGAAATTATATAACTTGACCTACAGCACACAGGAAGTATATGAGAAAACCAGGATTCAAATACAGGTTATAGAAACATAGATTTAGAGTTGAAAAGGAACAAAGAAGATACTCAGCTCCCTTCATTTTATAGATGAAGAAACTGAAGTAGACAGAGATGGAGAGATATGCCTAGGGTCACACAGTTAATAAGTATCTGAAGTCAGATTTTAACTGACAACTGTGTGACTTCAAGTCTAGTGTTCTAGCCACTGTTGTGGCTACCTGTCTACCTCTGTTGTGTTCTAAGTTCACTCCTCTTTACACTGTATCACACGGCCTCTTCAAAAAGAACAGGCTTTCTGATAAAAATGGATATATCTTGAACATATTTATAGATGTATAATTTTGATCATATTACTTGCTGTTAAGTGGAAGGGGAGGGAAGGAAGAAAGGGAGAAAAATGTGGAACTGAAAATCTTACCAAAAACATATTGAAGACTATCTTTTTTTTAAGGCAATGGGATTAAGTGACTTCCCCAAGGTCACACAGCTAGGTAATTATTAACTGTCTGATGCCAGACTTGAGCTAAGGTCCTCCTCTATTCACTGTACCACCTGGCTGACCCCAAAAACTATCTTTGCATGTAGTTGGAAAAATACATATTTCTTTTTAAAAAGAATGCTTTTTCTGAGGTTACAGTGGACACATTTGAGAGGGGTTCTGTAAAAGTGGATTTTCCTAGAGAGTATGTATGTATGTTGTGTGGGTGCTTGTATATGATCTCTTTTTGAATGAAAAAATCTAGTGTAAAGTGGGATTTTAAAATAAATTTCCAAGTTTTTTTAGGGACCAAGAACAGTACACTTAAGAAGTTATTTAGGAAAAGAATTAGACCTGGAAGGAAGCAAAATGCTAAACATGGGATCTTTAAAAATAGTTATTTTAGGACCACACCCAAATGTTAAGTAGGGCTTTTGTCTAACCAAGAAAGATGGAATTTCTTTTTTGCTTGTTCCTCTTTTTACTACTTCTAACTTCTTCCTTGCAGTGGGAAACAGACAAATGGCCTAGCTGATGATCCCAACTGCAGCTTTCTGAGGCTGTTTTCAAGACTGAGAATCTAGATGGAATGGTGAAGTGACTGCATAGCTGTTGTCCATAGTAGGTCAGTGATGAGGCATCAACAAAATTCATAGATCAGAACACAGGTTGAATGAAGTCTTTAGAGAAGGAACTGGATACCAAAATGTACAATACTAGAGTTTGAGCAAAAAAGAGGAAAGACTTCCCTTGTCCTCAGAGAGGTGAATGTTGCTGTCCTTTAAAAAGTTATTCTTTAAAAGTAAACCTGGACTTTTTCTTCTGAATCACCTTCATTCAAGTATTTTCAATCAATTATTAGGTTTCCCAAATGAGGGAAAAAAAGATCAATCTGAAAAGATAGAGTTCTGCTTGCTTTGACTCTCTATCCTTGATGTTTCAACATTCAGTAGTTTCCCTTAAATTCTGAAGAAGGTTTGGTGGGAGATATGTTCATTCTCTCCAAATATTTGAAAGACTTGTGTCAAGAAAATATATTCCTTTTGCGTTCTTTCCAAAGAACAGCACTTGGATTAAAAGGGTAGAAGTTAAAGGGAGGGAAATTTTGGTTTATAAGGAAGAGGTTTCCAATGAATAGAGCTATAGCTATCGGGTAGTGAAAGATGCAGTCCCTACAAGAAAAATGATATAATTATAATTGAGAGGTCAGATGACTCTGTTAAGGATTTCTAATCTGGTGGATTAGTGATTTGAATTGTATAATCTACAACTGTACCAATAGTACTAACCTGAGTTCTTTCACTCACTGATTCTATGATTTAGAGACACATATTTTGCATCTCTGGGGCTATTATCTCAACTGTAAAATATGAAAAATCGGTGATGCTTGCAATATCTAACTCATAGGATTTTCACAGAGATCAAATGAAATAATTTATGCAAAGCTCTTCATCTGTCAACCAAACACTTTGCTAAGTGCTGGGGATGCAAAGAAAAGCAAAAGGAGCAACAAAATTGTTCCTACTCTGAAGGAGCTCACAGTCTAAGATAAGTCATCAAATATAATACTAACACTGAGGATGAAGGTGATGATATCAATGGTCATGAAAAATAAAACATGCTCCTCTATTCATCTAGGTCAAGACTGCTAATAAGTACTCTGAATTGATCTGGTCATCACTTTGCCATGTCATTTAAATAGTTCTTAAACCTGCATTGACCATTTTAACCAGAAGGCTCATTTTGATGAATTATTTTTCTTAAGGCTTTATTGGCTAATGTGGGAAGGCCCTAACTCCATGTATTTAAATGCCCACCAAGTGCTAGGCACTGCATATTTAGACCAGACTAGTTTTTTGTTGTTGTTTTGTTTTTTTGTTTTTTAGCAAGGCAATGAGGTTAAGTGACTTGTCCAAGATCACACAGTTATATAATTATTAAGTGTCTGAGGTTGGATTTGAACTCAAGTCCTCCTGACTCCAGGGCCAGTGCTCTATTCACTGTGCCACCTAGCTGCCCCACTATTTTTTTTTCTTAAAGGTTTGAAACTGTCCTTGGGATTTAATTCTTTCAGAGGACTAATATTATATTTTTTGACTTATTTTTCAGTTTCTCTGAATGCAAAAAACAGTCAGGATAAAAGGATAAGAAGTCTACTGCTTAGTCTTATATAGGCTTGCAAAATGATCAACATAAGTATGAAAGATATAAATCAAAACTACACCTTTAATTAGCATCCTTTTCTTGCTCTGAATGCTCCTATTTTCCTAAAGTTAAGCAAACCTCCTTTCACCCATTTTCAGATTAATTTCAAGTGTTTCATTTTATTCCAATTTTAAATGTTGTCATAATAGTTAAAATAATAACAATAATAACTAGCATTTTAGGGTGTTCTAAAGTTTGCAAAATATTTAATAAATATATAATTTGATCCTTATAACAACACTTGGAGGTATTTATTATTATTATTATTATCATTATTATTATGAAGTTGAGTAAAGTGAAGGATTCAGTGACTTGCCTAGGATCATGCAGTATGTATCTAAGATCTTCTTCACCTCAGATCCCTTGCTCTACCCACTTGTCTACCTAGTTGTCTATATACCTGCCTGGCAGGAGTTATTTAAAGTCTGGGGAGAAAAAGCAAGGGATGAAATTTAGTAACCTAATTCAAGTACATTCTGAGGACAGTGTAAAGTAGGAGCTTATTTCTCATATATATGAGAAATAATAGAAATAGTTATATATAACTATTTCTCTTATTTCCGGTTTTAAAATTTGAAAGATTTTATAATTCAGTTCTTGTCGTTTGAAATCTAAGATGAATGCTTTTTTGTGATCTGAAGGGCCAGAAGTCCTTAAAACTCTGAGTGTATATGTTTTATTGCTTCAAAGCAAATTCATTTCATGATTGCTTCTCAGAATTCCCTATTCAATCAGCATTTAGAAGGTTCTATGCCAAGTTGAATGACAGACCAAGAAGCTTCTATATTTTGCAGATTAATATGAACAAATCCAGTAGAAGTTGGGAAGACATCTTTCATTCTGTTGAGGAGAGCCTCTTTCTAGAAGTTTGATCATAATTGAAGTTTTATCGGGGGGAACAGGAAGCTGAGTCAGAGTGTTAATAGGGGATATATGAGGGTAATTGAAGCCTCAGAATTTAGTAGATAGTAATATGACATATGAAGTCACTCACATTGATGAGTAAATGCTTCTTGCCCATGATTCTACATAAGCTATAAACTATTCTTATATGCAAACATAAACCCTGCTTACTGGAACTTCTACCAATATTCTGTAACTATACAGGCATTTGGGGTCCAGACACTATCTTTGATATGGCAATGAAAGGAAAAAGCACTTAAACCTCAAACATATAATATACTGGAAGCAACACTGAATTTTGAGTAAGAGAATCTGGATTTAATCACAACTTTGGTATCTTTGTGACCTTAGAAAAGTTATACATCCTTCTGGGGCCTTAGTTTCATCATCTATAAAATGAAAATTTAGCTAAAATGACATAGAATGCTTCCTACAAGTCGTCATTTTTGTAACTGGATGGGGAGAATAAATAATCAGAATTTTGATTATTAAAATGTATTTTTCTCTTGTCCAGAAAAGAAGATAGGGACAGGATAACTGTATATGTGATTAATTTTCATTTCATTTACTGATATGAAATGGGGACAGGGCACAATTATTGAGATAGGGAAAGAATAAGCTGTGGGCAACTAGAATTGAACTCTAATTTATAGGTAAAGATTACCAGAGAGTCACTGAATAACCTAGGGAGGCACTTAGGAGTGTGCTTCTAGTTTACCTGAGTCAGAACACTGTGAACTTCTTGATAAAAGAAATATGTGAAAGCAGAGTCCAAGTCAAATAGATTGGAAAACTGGAAACACTATAGTAACTAAGGGAATTGAGTTTCATTGATGAAAAAGTTATTATGAAGGCTTTTTTGTTTGGGGAGGAAGGTGGATAAATCAATTTAAAGAGATACTAGGCATGGAAATAAGTTTTTTGGTGAACTTTAAAGTATTTTTATCTTTTATATGTCTCATGGTCTGTTGCTAGCATGGAGCACATACAGCATTGAATTTATAGTGTGGGGACATCTAACTAAATACTGGTTTAGCTTCTTACAATAATATAAGCATAGGCAAATTACTTACACTCTTCAGGCCTTGGTTTCCTGGTCTGTAAAATTAGTAGGTAAAGCTAGCTCTTTTCTGAGACTTGGATACAGTCAGTGAAAAGTCATGGCTTTGGGAGATGAAGTGTGTGAGGGATAGCAATTGAAAAAGTCATCTAGAGGACAAGATTGAGTGAGCTTAACTATAGTCATTCCTATTTTCTTCCATTTTGATTCTGACCTAAGAAATCCAAGGAACTTAGTCCTAATAGTGAACCTAAATTAATCTCTACAATCTCTACTCATTCCCACTAGTTATATACTTTGGGGGCAAATAGAACAAGTAAAATTCCTCTTTCATATGACACTGTCAAATATTACATTATTTATATTCAATACCCAGCTCCTTTTTGTTGATGGAAATGGGATCCAGAAAAGTAGACCTCTATTCTGATTCTTTTGATTTTAAAGGATCACATCAAAATTAAGGCAAAACAAATGAATGAGTATAACACCGAGACCTCCAGTAACATAGGTCTTGCAGAATCATAAAAGCCCAAGAGCCTTTATGTTGATGCTTGTCCTTCATTCATTTTTAACTGATATTTTATTTTTCCAAATATACATTATGAAAGTTTGACAACATTTATTCATAGGCATATGTATATTTTTAAGTTACAAAATTTCCTTCCACCCTCCCTTTCCACACACTTCCCTTCAATGGGGAACAGACATGTTAATATTGAACATACACATTTGTGTTAAACATGTTTACATATTAGTCATTTTCAGTATGAAGAATTAGCATTAAGGGAAAGAAATACATAAGAGATATGTGTATACATATATAATAAATATATATATATATATATATTTTTTAACAAGTGAATGTAGTGTTCATCAGATTCCGAAGGATCTTCTTGTTTTTGTTTTGTTTTGTTTTGTTTTTCTTCCTCTGGATGGGAATGGCATTGTCCATAGCCAGGATAATAGGGTTGGCCTAGGTCTCTGAACTGCTGAGATCAGCTGCTTCCATCAAGGTTGATCATGTCACAATTTTTTTGGTAATGTGTACATTGTTCTCTTGGTTCTGCTCCCTTCACTCAGCATCAGAAAGGGGAAAAAAAGCAAAAATGCATCAGATGCTGCAACTCATTCCATGCTTGTTTAGAGTCCGACCATTTATGGCTTCATATAGAAAAATAGTATTTCATAGTATTCATGTACCTGGTTAGCCATTCACCAACTGATGGAATCCCCTCAATTTCTAATTCTTTGCCACCACAAAAAGAACTAGTAGAAATATTTTGGAACATGTGGGATTTTTCCCATTTTTATGATTTCTTCTGGATATAGGCCTAAAATTGGAATTGTTGGGTCAAAGGGAATGAAAAGTTTTAATGCTCATTGGGCATAGTCCCATATTGCTCTCCAGAATGACTGGATCAGTTCACAACTTCACCAGGAATGCATCAATGTTCCAATCCTCCCACAACCTCTCCACTATTGATCATTTTCCCTTTTTCTCATATTAGCCAATCTGATAGGTGTGAGGTAATACCTCAGAGTTATTTTAATTTGCATTTCGCTAATCAATAAGGATTTGGATCATTTTTATATGATCATATAGATATATATATCTATATGATCATTTTTATATGATCATATATATATATATATATCTTTAATTTTCTTCATTTGAAAACTATTTATAATCTTTGACCATTTATCAATTGGGAAATGCTTTGCAACCTTATACATTTGATGCAGTTCTCTATATATTTTAGGAAAGAGACTTTTATCAGAACTCGTGGTTCTGAGGATTGTTTCTCAACTTTCTTCTTTCCTTCTAATTTTGACAGCATAGATTTTATTGGTGCAATATTATTTTAATTTAATATAGTCAAAATCATTCATTTTGCAATTTATAATGTACTCTAAGTCTGGTTTGCTCATAAATTTGTCCCCTTTCCATGGCTCTGATAGATGAATAGGTCTAATAATCTATTTATGTTGTCACACTTTTTGTCTAAATCCTGTACCCATTTTGACCTTATTTTGGTATAGGGTGTGAGATGTGGGTCTATGCCTAATTTTTGCCATACTATTTCTTGTTTTTTTTAGGTTTCTGCAAGGCAAATGGGGTTAAGTGGCTTGCACAAGGCCACAGCTAAGTAATTATTAATTGTATGAGGCCAGATTTGAACTCAGGTGCTCCTGACTCCAGGGCCGGTGCTTTATCCACTGCACCACCTAGCCACCCCTGCCATACTATGTTCCAGTTTACCTAACAATTTTTCTCAAAAAGTGAGTTCTTATCTTAATGTCTCTGGGTTTGTCAAATAGTAATTATTATAGTCAATTACTACTGTTTCTTTTGAACTTTTCCTAATCCACCAATCCATTATTCTATTTCTTAACCAGTTCCAGGCAGTTTTGATGACTGCTACTTTATAATATGCTTTTAGATCTGGTAGAGTTAGGCCACTTTCATTTACACTTTTTTTATGTCAATTCCCTTGTAATTCTCTAACTTTTGTTGCTCCAGATGAATTTTGTTCCTATTTTTTCTAATTTGGTGAAAATATTATTTGATAGTTTGATTGGTATTGGACTCAATAACTAATTTAATTTGGGTAGAATTGTTATTTTCATTATATTAGTTCAACCTAACCATGATCAACTGATATTTTTTCAGTTATTTAGATCTGACTTTATTTGCATGAGACATGCTTTAAAATTGTGTTCATATAGTTTCTGAGTTCATCTTGAGAGTTAGATTCCCAAATATTTTATGTTGTCTACAGTTACTTTAAATGGAATTTATCATTCTATCTCTTGCTCTTGGACTTTGAGGTTCATATATAGAAATGCTGAGTTTATTTTATATCCTGCTACTTTGCAAAATTTGTCAATTGTTTCAATGGAGTTTTTAGCTGATTTTCTCAGGTTGTCTAAGAATACCATAATATTATCTGCAAACAGTGAAATTCTAATTCCTTCCATTTCTTTTTCTTCTCTTGTTGCTGCAGCTAGTATTTCTAATATTATAATGAATATTAATGGTGATAGTGGGCATCCTTATTTTATCCTTTTATTTTTTCTGTTGCATTTTTATCAAAGGTTTTTTCAACATCTATTGAGATGATCATATGTTGGTTTTGCTGTTGATATGCTCAGTTATGTTAAGTCTGTCCTTCAGAATTTAAGAACTCCAAAAGCTCAGGTTATGCCATGACATACACATGAAATGGATTTTAGTGAGGGGATGCTATGATAAGTCACCAGTCTTGTTTGCTCCTTTGGAGTAATCTGAGTATAGTGACCAGATATAGATCAGAATGATTGGAGGTGGCTCTGTATTTGAATCAATCAGGGTTAAGTGACTTGCTGAAGGTCACACAACTTGTTAGAATTAACTTGGGTCGTCCTGATTCCAGGGTTGTATCCTGGATTTTCTATCACCTAAAGTAACTAACCACTCCAAAGGCCCATGACAAGGGACTATAGGGTAGCAGGAATGAAACCTGTTCTGAACTCTGGTCACAGACTTTTGGGTGACTCCGTAAATTGAGGCCATCAGTATATTCAGGTGGGAAATCTAAGTTTTCTAAAAATTTAAAGAGTCCAATAAATTTCTGGGCTTTATTTTTTTTATCATGGCATAACAAGTGAAATCAACTTATTCTGTACTATTCCTGAAATTCTCTGAGTTTTATCTACCAAATATAATTCACCAAAATTGATGGAGTGGACTAAATCCTGAATTTTCTGAAAGTTTCTTTCCTGCTCCTCAATGAGCATATACACTACTATCTGATCTAGTACCTCTGCCAAATAGGCCTCATGAAGTCAAACTAAGAAATGTTCTACACCAAAAAGATAACAAATAAAATTTAAAGATAATTTCCGCCTTCATTGAATTTACATTATAAGTCATAATTTCACCCCAATCAATACACTTTGAATTAGAAGGTTTGGGTAAATTAACCTTTACTAACTCACATCCCCACATGGAAAATGAGTTGAGGCTTGGTAACATGTGGCATCACTCATCTAACCCATCAAAATGTACAACTAGATTTTTGTGAAATTATTCATTCATTTATTCATTGAACAAAATTAAGTGATTTTCTAACATCACAGAACACTATTTTAGCTGATGGGTTACATAATAAGTTTGTGGAAGTCTTTGATGTCAGGACTTTTATTGTCCAGTCTGTTTGTGAGGGATCAGAAAAAAACACATAATTATAAATAATATTGATATACTTGTATCATATATATAATCATTCATATTATGTTGTACTATTAATAATATAGTAGTTATAATGATGTTATATCAATACATAATATTACAGGATAGAAATTGAAAATGAATATTACACAAGAGGGAAAAAGTGGGGCATCTCCAAGGACACAGAGTAGTTCATTTCATATAATACAGATTTCTCATTAGGGAATCATGTGAGATAACCATTGAAAGTTAGAATAGGATGAGATTTGAAGGTCTTAACTATTTGTCAAAGGAATTTGGCCTTTATTTGTTGAACACAAGGAAACCCCTGAAGAGTTCTGAGTAGAAAAGTGACATGACCAACTCTATCTCTATAAATGATTATTCTTTCAATGGGATGAAGAGGAGATGGCAAAAAGTTTACCTTATACCAATCATCTATAAACCCAATACCATCATTTTATTAAAATAAATAAGTCAAAGGATAATAGTAAGGATGATATTCAAAGAGAAACACTTATGTCAGTTGACAAACAGTTATTAAGCACCTACTAAATGCCAAATACTCTGATTAGTATTAGCAATCTAAAAAAATAAAAAATAAAAGTGAAAAAACATGATCCTGCCCTTAGGAGCTAGCATTTTTTTAAACAAGGGCAATCACAATTTTTATTAAAATTATGCAGGCTTTTAACTAATAATAGAATGCTTAGAAAGGAGTCCCAAAAAGCACCTTGTATAAATAAAGTTTGGAGAGGAGATAAGGACCACCAACTCTTTCACATTCTTCTTCATGTATCTGCCCCAAAGCTCTAAACCCTTTCAGATTTCTAGTCACCCCCTCCTCTCCTCTCTTATCTTGGAAAAGAGATCTTCAAAACCTCCAATTTTAATTGCTCACTAGCTTCTTCTCTTCCATTTTTGGGAAAAAAAGTCTGACTCTCAGTAGCTTTAGTGATTTAAGTCCCATCACAAGGCAATCATTCAGTCTAAGCCTTGCCAAGAGAACTCTTACATCTAAAGTTAAATGTATTTCTTTTTTTTTTTCTTCTTTTTGTTAGGGCTACTTAACTGGTACATTTAGAAAATGTCATAAGCATAGTATACTATGATTTTAGCATGGAATTTGGGAAAATATATTTCTCCTAATGACCTTGTGAACTTAGCAAAAAAAAAAAAAGGCTGATTATGGTATGACTTGATGTATTCAAGAAGAGATTGAAGGAGTAGATAGAATCAAAGAATGGTGAATAATTGAATAATGCCAAACTAGAGGGAGTCACATGTCTGTAGAGATGTATTCCTTTTTTTAGGATTTTTTGCAAGGAAATGGGGTTAAGTGGCTTTCTCAAGGCCACACAACTAGGTAATTACTAAGTGTCCGGGGTCAGATTTGAACTCAGGTACTCTTGACTCCAGGGCTGGTGCTCTAGACACTGAGCAACCTAGCCACCCTGGGATCTATTTTTTAGGCTACACAGTTTGGCATTTTCATCAGGGACTTAAGTGAAGAAATATATGATACATTAAAGGAAAAAAAAACTCACCTAGAATGAAGCTAGAAGGAACCAAAACACATCTGTTGACAGATTTAGCACATAAAAGATCTTAACAGGCAATAGTCTAATAAGATGAAATTTAATAGGAACAAATCTTAAATCCTACAAAAGCTCATATTCAAATAGGCAGAGAACATTCAATAGCTATGATATATCTGTCCATCTATATATCTGGATCTTTATCTCAATATCTCTATTATTTATCTCTCTAGATATCCCTATCTCTCATTGTCTATCTACATTCACTGTGAATAGGACATAATCTCAGAGGAAAATCTCTAGCCCTGAGAAGATGGAAGATGTATGTCTTGCAAAAGTTGACATTTGAGTTGAGTCCAAAAGAAGCTAGAAATGATAGGAGAAGGAAGTAAGGGAACAGAACCCTCCAGGTATAGGGGACAGTAATTGAAATGGCAGTGAGTCTGGAGATGAGTTTCATATGCAAAGAAGATTAAGAAGACCAATATCACTTGGTCAAAGAGTACATGGAAGTGAGTAAAGAAAAATTAAAGTAAATTGAGCAATATTGGATTTAATTTACTAAAATTAGTGTGCCTCTTTGTGTGTGTGTGTGTGTGTGTGTGTGTGTGTGTGTGTGTTTCTGTGAGCTTTTTTGCATAATTCTCTTCTGGTGTGTTCTCACTGATTGTGGAAATGCCCACAAAAATAGAAAAACAATAAAAGTTAGGTACAGCATAATAGTTGCTAAAAATGCTTTTAATGGATTGATATGTGATAGTGTGTGTGCATGTATGTTAAAGAGAGACAGAATAATCTGGTTAATATTGAACAAGACTCTAAGTCAGGGCAACTAGGTACTAATTCTTCCTTTGAGACATTTTAATTGCATGACCAAGGATAAGTCTCTCAGTTAGTCTTCCCCAGGTAATCCTTAAAGACTACAAATTGCAGAACAAGAGTTGAACTGAATTTGTGAAGTTCCCAAATGGGACAGAAATTTGTAAGAGTACCTTATACAAATGACATGTTTTCTACAGTTCTGGGCAAAAAAAAATGCATATGAGTAGACATTATATAATTTACATATATATGAGAGAGAGCCAATTTAGACATAGTAATTTGCTTTGTCCTTGTAATATTGCTTTTTCATGAGAGGGCTATTACAAACAACATTATTTCCATTTTGCAGATGACAAAATTGATTTTAACAGAAGAGATCTTCTCATTATCTCACAGTTACTTAGTGAAGTTGGAACTTGAACCCAGTTATTCTGAGTTGTAGGTCAGTATTCTACCAACTTCCTCTATAGTCCGTATCTAAAAATATACAGAGCCACAGTTAGAATTTAAGTTGAAGAGACTTCAGTGAGCATCTCTTCAAAACCACACCCATAGTTCCTAGTAACAGTTTTCATTTAGACGGATGAGAAAAGTGGATAGGCAAACTTGTTAAGACCACAAATCTTTATTAAGCCCTTGCTATATGTTAGGCACTATGTTAAACTCTGGGGATGCAAAAACGAGGGGAAATATAGTCCTTACCCTTAAGAGCCTTAAATTCTAAGGGGAAAAGTCATCACAGAAAAGGAAGTCTCAAAGAGAAGTCAGGGGAGAAGATCTCAAAGAAGTCAGGGGGATGGGGGTAGGGGGTGTGGGGAGGATGCTGACCAAATCTGAAGAGTATATTTGGGAGGGGAAACCTTATTTCACTGAGAGAAGGACCAATATAGTGTAAAAATGTTACAGAGTGAGAAGCCCCCAGATGCTGAGGGAAGTTCCAGGATGAGAAGACAATAGAAGCATGATGATAAAGTCCATAGAGTCAGAAAAAAAACAGTCAGGAGTGGAATGAGAGCAAGGAACTTGCAAGATAGGTGAGGAAATACCAATATCATTACAATTGTAGTTATTCTCATTATCTTTTCATCTTTTTTATTTTTATCATCTTCATCCCATCATTATCAACATCAACCTTATCAAACAAAAAGCTATAAGTACTTGTGGTTTTAACCGATAGGATGGATAAATATCAAAGCAAAATACCATATACATGATGATGGTGATATTTGTCTTTCATTCTAGAAGAAGACCATGCCATCAGGGAAGTGATGCTATGAAAAGTACATGAGTTGGAGTAGAAGGAGGAGGTGTTGTACTAAGTCACCAGTGACCAAATATGAATCAGAATGACTGGAGATGGTCCTGGATATGAGGAAATAAGACTTAAGGGACTTGCCCAAGGTTACACAGCTAGTAAGTGTAAAGTCTCTGAAGTCTGATTTGACCCCAGGGCAAATGCTCTATCCACTGTACAACCTAGCTACTTAATAGCTTAATTAAAAAATTTTGCTTAATATAAAATGAGTGGTATACAAAGAAATGATAAAACTGAATTATTTCCTTCTTGCTTATCTCCTTTTTCCACTGATGTACACTCTAACTAGCAGGTAGGGAATTTCTTCTAAACTATAGTGTGATCTGTAGTATCCCACAAATATTTGAAGGTCAGAACATTTCTGTGAATACAATGAAAACTATTATTGAGTTGGCGTTTTACATCTATGATCTCATTTGATCTTCATAATGACTTTGTGAAGTGGAAACAACTACTATGCTTATCATCTAGTGATAGATGAGAAAACTGTCTCAGACAGTTGAATCGCTTCACATTTGGAGATATAACTGGTAATATTACAGCCAGATATTTGACCAAAGTATTACTGAATCCAGTTCCAGAACTCTATCCATTTGGTTATGCTGTTTTTTATGTATACAAAACACATGAATAAATATTGTTATATTAATATATTGTTTATATATATTTATATATTTATATTCACATTTGTATAAATTCAATGATAAACATTGTTAGGTTAATTATAACACTAGTAAGTAATTTAATTTTTTTCCTCCTTTTCCCTAATGAAATGAATTCATCAGGACCACAGAGGTATTTATAAATTACTCTCTCTTTTTGTTATTGTTCTGCTAAGAGACTGTATTTCTGGTTTTTGCTTTTCTTTTATCTCATATCATGAAGAGATTGTTCCCCCAGATCCATAGCAATAAAAGACAGGATATATTTTAAAATCTTACTGATTTTTCCACTTCTGCCTTTTTTTGTCCCTTCAGGCCAGTGATTTCATCCTGACAAATAAATGTATTGAAATTCAGATGATATGAGGTGAAAGTACAGAATGGGGTGACAATTATTGAGGTGACAAATGTGAATCTTAATTTTTAAGAAAAGTTAATTATGAAAAAAATAGTTTCCAAGTGGGACAGGAAATGTCAAGATCCTCAAATCTCAAAGAAATTGGCTGATATGATTTTCATCTTGAAATAACTTTGGCTTCAACAGCAAAAAACAATGGCTGCTGGTAAAGCTTGGCTAATTTGGATGGAAATTTGAGCCTAGGATAAGATTCTATTAGGAGGGTTTGGGCTTTCCTTGTCTCTTGGAAAGGAAACTCACTGTCTCCTACACTAGCAACAATGAAAAGGAGGTATCTTTTCATTAAAGTAAAGAATTTTAAATATCCTTTAAAAAAAGAAGTGTTCTCCCTCTCCTTTTTCCTCCTCCATTTATATCCACACACTGCTTGCTGGTCTTCTTGACTGCAGTTCAAAATCAGACTGGAAATACACAATGAAGAATTCTAAAATTATCATTTATAAGCAAATTTAAATTAATCAAAGACTTTTAAACACCTACTATATGCAAGACAAAATACAGACTAAAAAGGGAAACAGAAGTTTGCATTCTTGTAATATTACTAATAATCATTACATATATAGATATATAGACAGACAGAGAGAATGAAAGACAAATAGAAACCGAGACAGAGAGAGCTCTGAAGTATGCAATACACATCACAAATATTATCTTATATATCCTCACATAGTCCTAGGAAAGAAGGATCATTTTTATTACTATCTTACAGATTATAAAATATAGGAAACTGAAGCAAATGTAAGTGACCTATGCAAGGTCACAAGCAACTAGCAAATAAATATCTGTGGTTAGATTTAAAGTTGTCTTCCTGCAATGGTGTCCAGAGTTCTATTCACCTTTCTACCTAATTATAATACATATAAATAAATGTACATTATATATATATATATATATATCTTTTTATAATAGATATATCTACAAATTTTACAAATATGACACTATATATATGTACACACACAAACTCTAAGTTTCTATCCTGCTCTCTCTTTGTTATTCCTATCCTTTATTCTTCTCTTTGTGATCATATCACCTACATGAATTCATCTATCACCTCCACGAATTCATCTATCATCTCTATGAAATCACAAGCAATTCTTTATATTCAGCTTTATTCACTCATTGGATTCATCTCAAATGTCAATTGCTTCCTGGAAACACTCAGTGAAAAGTCCCATAAACATCTCAAACTCACCATGTTCAAAACCAAAATTATTTTTCTCTCAAAGTGAATTCTATTCCAAAGTTTTCTATTTCTGCTGAGGCTAGCCCAATCCTTCTACTCATTTAGATTTGTAACCTCCTTGCCAACTCATTGCTTTCTCATATCACCCTGTCTATCATTTGTCAAGTCTTTTTGATTCCAAATTCACATCGCTCCAATCTCTTCCCTTTTCTCTACTCACATGGCCACCAACCTCTCTCAATATCTTCTGTCTTGACTATTGCACTAGACTTGACATCAGTGTCTCTAGCTACAATCTCCTCTCTCCTATCTCTAAGACCTCTTCCAAACAGATACTCATATTCCTAAGATGCAAATTTGTCTGTATCACTTCTCTATTTTAAAAGTTCCAGAAGCTCCAGTTTGACATTTAAAATTCTTTGAAAAGTGACTCCAGCCTACTTTTCTATGATTATCATACCTTGTTCTCCTTTGTGTACTTTATACTACAGGCAAAATAAAAAAAATGGTTTATCAGTTCTGTCCCATACATAACATAATCTATACCAACTCTGTGTCTTTTCATTGATTGTCTCCACATTCCTAGCAGACGTGTGATCCCTCCTCACCTCCACCTTGTAGAATAATCCCTAGCTTCATTGAAATGTCAAATCATCTGCTTTTGTGAAGCCTATTCTGATCCTTCTATTTTCTATATCCTTTTACCCTGGAAATTACACACCTACACATTACATACATTTACACACACATTTTCTTGCCTATATGTTTATTGTTTCTCGTTAATATTCCCTGACATAGTTGGAAACTCATGGGAAGTTTTTCAGTATATTCTATGTGTGACACCCCTTATCTTCTCTCTATACTGGAGACATATTAAGGATTATCTAATCCAATGGTATCAAACTCACATAGAAATGTGTTTCTACTGATTGAATATTGACTTAGAACAAGATAGATTAAAATTATCTATGTTGTATTATATCTTTTATTTATTTAATTAAGCATTTCCTAATTGCATTTTAACCTGGTTCTACTACACTGGCAAATTGTGTAGACTTGCTTGCAATATATGACCCAAGTTTTATACATCTGATAGTCTAATGCTCCTAATTTAGGGTCTATGAATCTTGTTTTTATTTCAATAATTTTATTTCCATGTAATTGATTTGTGATCCTATGTATTTTATTTTATGTATTTGAAAACATCATTTTGAGAAGAGTCCCTGAGGTTTCACTAGACTGATAAAGGGTTTCATGCCATAAAAGTAGCAGTAAACCCTACCCTAAGACAGAGAATGATTAGTTAAAGTCCACATAGCTAATTCAGAATGAAAATTAGGTCTTCTTGATTTGAATTCCTTTACATGACATTGGAGACTGAGCTCCTTGCTAATGCAATGAATGAACATATCAGAGAAGACTGTTTTCTTTAATCTCAACTCAAGGTTATATGCAAAATATTGCCTCCACTTGCCTATTTCCAACGTAAAATGATAACATAAGCCTCAAAATCTCTGGATGTCTTGAGCTCCTAAGAGAATCTGCTTGCTGGAAGAGGATGTTCCCCAGTAGTTATGTAATATGGTATCCTGACAAGGCAAAAAAATCACATGTAATCATTTAATCACATCACCATTTTAAGAGTCAGTAATTTTTAAAATAGAATCAGGACTGTGTTCATGAAAAATTTTTACCCTCAAACTCATTTAATTCAAATGGAAAATATAGTATAACCACCACCATCTCCACCCCGCCAGAAAAATATCAGGGAAAAAATAGGTACAACAATTTTAGAAAATAATTTGAAATTAAACACAAAAGTATTACTTAATGATGAATGACCTTTGAAAGAAGTCTACAACTGCTAGGTTCATAGCCAAAAGTACTGTAAAACTGAGGAAAAGGCAGCTAAGTGCAGCAGTGGAATAGAGCATCAACCCTGGAGTCAGGCGGAGCTGAGTACAATTCTGGCCTAATACACTTAATATTTACTTAGTCCTGTGTCTTGGGCAAGTCACTTAACCCCATTACCTTGCAAAAAAAAAAAAACAACAACCTTTTCATGTTTCTTCAAAATAAACTAATTCCTTTTGTTCTTTCAGTACAATAAAATTCCATCATACTTATATACCACAACTCATTCAACTCTTCCTCAATTTATATGAATTCCCTTAATTTCCAGTTTTGGGACATCAGAGAAAGTATTTCATATACAGCTTGGTCATATCTGTCTCATTAACCCTAAAATCTAAAGGTACAGAATATAAACAAGTCCTGACTAACAAATAAAATTTGAATACGTTACATCCTATAGTTGACATTCATCTTTAAGAGTATGGTGATAAGAATCACGAGTAAAAGATTCCATGGAAAGAACCCTGAATTTTATTAATAAGTTCAATCTAAGTGTTTGATAGGATTCATCTTTGTTTCTTACCTATGTCAAGTTAGTCAAATGAGGCAGGTAGTGAAATATCTCTATGGTCCCTTCCTTTTCTTTATAATTAAGGATAGCTTTAATATACTCAGCTGGAAACTGCTGTTCATATTTTTTGACCATTTAACAATTAGAGATAATTTATATTCTTATAAATTGAACACAAATCTGTATATATTTTAGAAATGAGTCTTTTACCAGAAATATTAGCTATAAAAGATATCTTCCAGCTTACTGCATTCTTTCCACACTCTTTTATAAATTCATTTTATTGATTTTTTTACAAATACATGTTATGAAAGTTTTTCAGCATTCGTCCATATGTATATGTATATTTTTAAGTTACAAAATTACCTTCCACCCTCCTTTCACATCCCCCACCCCACTCAGTAGTAAACAGTTAGATTAATATTATACATACATATTTGCGATAAACATGTTTACAGATTAGTGATTTCCAGGAATTAGGATTAAGGGAAAGAGATTCATAAGAGATTTTTTTAAATAAAGTGTTCATCAGACTCTGAAGGGTGTTTTCTTTTTATTTGTTTCTTTGTTTGGTTTGGTTTAGTTTTTCTTCCTCTGGATGGGGATACCTAGTCTAATATGGTTGTCCTAGCTCTCTGAACTGCTGAGAGGAACTGCTTCCATTATTTTTTTAGAGACAAAAATGTTTATTTAAGTATTGCTGTGGTTAGCTGAAACTAAGGGAAAGAAACAGTAAACGTAGTTGAAAGCTAGAAGCAGAAGTCATATGGACAACGTAAGTTGCCATGAAAGGATAAACAATAAAGAAATGAATGGAAGCATAAGAGGTTATCTAGGGAATGATGCTCTCCAAGAGTGGGCTAACTTTCTCTGGAAGACAAGCAATTCAACTTAAAAAAAGGTAAGCTTTTAAGGAGTGCATAGGCAGACACAGGGAGATGAAACAAGATGTAGGTAGGAGGGCAGGTAACTGTTTTGTTGATAAAGTTTCAGGGAGGGGAAAGGTACTTTGATAAAAGTTCATTGATATTATCTCTATAATTTGAACAATGGGATGGGGGGTAAGGGAAGATACATGGTCAACATTGAGGGAAGAGATTAATTATAAATTGTCATTGAATTATTGAAAGAGATAATTTTCCAAGTCTATCTTTTCCAGAAAAGTCTGATAATCCTTTATTGGCACTGACAAAAGAAGATAGAGACCATGATTGGTTTTTACTTTTGTTATCATCATCATCATCATCACCATCATCATTAATAATAATATTTGTATGTCTCTAAGAATTTAATATGTTGTGTTACTTAGTGTCAGCTCAACCTGTTTGGAAAGAAAAATGTAAAACACTTTCTAATCTGTTTCTAAAGTATTGTATAGTTCTATTTGAAAGCTTGAAATGACTGCTTGGTTTCAACAGCTTCATAAATCTAGTGAGGTAAATTCTGATATTCCAAGTCAGGGAAAACTGCTAAACTCACAAAAATTATTATGATAACATTGACATAAATAAGTATTATAATGGTCTCTATTTTAGAGTGAGTTGTGTTGATGACAAACTATTCTATCTGATGTTTCATGGAGTTGTAGATAACACCTCATTGACTCAGAGGCATTCTGAGTGGTAAATGACAAAGAATCATTCAGTCTCTGCACTCCAGGATTTCTTACCATTCCCTGAATTTTGTTCCTTGAACTTTAAAGTAAAGAATTTCTCAAAGAATCACTCAGACAAGAACTTTAAAAAGGTGACTCTGAGGCTAGGGTACAACATTGTCTATATTCTAGCATCATGAGCTCAGTCTGAATTTCCTGTTCTTCCTTCCTTTCCACAAACATTCATGAACTACTGGCATCTAAGCCTTCTTACAATGGGAATCATTTTTTCCTTAGGGAAATATATAGGCATGCCTTTCTGGAATTAGTTCTAGGAGACCAGAAACATAGAGAAATCCATACAGCGTAAAATGGATAGGATTCCAAAACAACTGAGGGTGTAAGATCTTGTTTGTGTTTATGCCCCCAAAATTGCATAGCTTCTCTTAGACAAGAGATAACATTCTAGTTTAAATTTACATATCCAACACAGGTTCCATGCCACAGTTTCTGATGAAGACCAGTTTTGAGGAGGGCCATAAATCTCAAGTTTAACTAATGAGAACACAGTCCAGCTCCATTGTTTTTCTTTTCCAACTTGTGTGTGCTTGGACCTATGGGTTGAAAATCTCTATGAGACAGATGTCAAATTCATGAAAGACAGTAGAGTATGATGATAGGTGGGTGACAGTAACAAAGATTCTGAATGGTTAGTTTAAGAGAATGTAAATGAATGTCTACACAAAGAAACAATGATCTGAAGTGTCAGGTTGGTTCAAAAAAGGAAACAATCATGACAGTTTCCAAAGCCTAATTTCTTTTACTGGTAAATCATTTTTGGAAGCTGGTACATACCATCATCTCTTCATATCTCACTTATTGTTCTGGTCTTCTGATTGGTCTCCCAGTTTCATGTGTTTCTACTCAGCTTTCAAAATGAACTTCCCAAAGAACTGATTCAAATTATGTCACATCCCCTTACCCCTTTCCAATTCAATAAACTACAAAGGATCTCTATTAACTTCAGAATCAGAAATAAAATTCTCTTTTTGGCTTTTAGTGGCTACCCTTCCTATATTTTGATCTTTTTTATTGCTCTTAACAAATTTCTCTTGCTAATTATTTTTCTACCTCTCTTACTTGATTTTCAAAATTCTTTTTCAGTTCTTCCATGGTCTGAGATTAATTCACCTTTTTCGTGGAAGCTTTGGATGTAGGAAGTTTGACTGTGTTATCTTTCTGTGTGTGTGTGTGTGTGTGTGTGTGTGTGCTGATATTCCTTACCACCATAGTAAGTGTCTATAGTCAGATTTTTTTCTCTTTGCTCATTTCCCCAGTCTATGAGTTGCTTTTAACTCTTTGTTAAGGTAAGGCTCTGCTTCCAGGGTGGAATCAGCACTACACTCAAGCCTTTGGGGGTATTTTGCAGCTTTTTTCGGAGATACTTCTAGGAACCTGTAAGTTCTCAGTCCTTCCAAACTGGTATGACATAAGGAGATGTGTTTACTACTCTCCTCATCTGTGCTCTGGATGTGTGAGGAGAGTTCCTGCTCCACTGCAGCAGCAGTGTTGTGCTACTGCTTCTCCTTTTCTTGGGACTGTGACCCAGGACTGCAGCTCAGATATGAATATGCAAAGCAAGAGTCCTTCCTCCTTGGTAGCAAAGAAACTCAATCTTCTTCTGACCCATTTACATCTGTAGTCAAGAGTTCCAGAGTTCCTGTACTGGTTCAGTGACTTCCAAAGACTGCTCCTGGTCTTCTGCCCTGCTGAGGTCTGCAGTGGACAATAGTGCATTAGACTTTTCCTGTTGACTTTCCAAGTCGCCCTTGCAATATCTGAACTGAGAGGTCTGCAAATGCCCACCTCTGCCACTAACCCAGATGTCTTGTTACCTGTTTCTGGATTCCTGGGGCTTGTTGCCTTGTGCTTCTCTCAACCAGGTACAACAGACTTTCCCATAGATCTTCCAGATGATTTTAGATTGGAAAATTGTTTCACACTATCTTTTTGAGGGTTCTGGCACTGTAGAATTGGTTTAGAGTCATTATTTAAAGGCATTTGGAGTGATTTGGAGAAGTCCTTGTCTGTACTCCACCTGCTTGACTCTTCCTTGCCATTTTCTATTTCAAATAAAATTTTGGAGTGACAAATCAACAACAGATCAGGTTAAGATATTCTACCAACCCCAAGAAATTCATGAGAATAGAAAGAAAGATTTATGACACAAGGGTGGACACCAGCTCAGGACCATGTGGATGCTTCATCAGTGCTGGGGCTAGGAGATGTCAATGAAGGCAGAAGCAGTTTCTATAGTTTTTAATTCAGAGGTACTACAGAAATCAGGGAACTGGTCTGAAGGAGATCATAGGGAGACAGACCTATGTGCTAGCAGTGGGAATAGGACTAGTATGCTGTATGCCATCTCCATTGTCTATACTCAATTTTCAGTCACAGTTCAAGAACAGAGAAAAGCACTTCAGTCCTAAGGGAGCAGGGGCACTGAAGAATACTATTACTAGTGGTCCTGATGGAGTAGTATTGATTTAAATTCTAAGGGATTAGGGAATCTTACTAAATAAGAAACAGAGCACAGATAAGGAAAGCAATGATAATACCTTCTACCTACATTACATCACTTTTGAAGTACTGAAAATGTTTTTTTAACGTTTCAAAACTAGTTCTGAAAACCTCAGTGAAAAGAAAAATCCTGAAAAGGATATGACCAGCCTCTACCCTCATCCTGAGAATAGAGTCCAAATTTAACATAAAGTTCAAAGGCAGGAAATAAACTGGAAAATATAATAAAACAGCAAAAAATAAATAAGACCATAAAAATCAATATGGTATCAGGGATGGTGAAGACAAATTTCAGTATAAGAAAATGATGTTAAAATAATTATAATCAAACCATCAAAGAAAAAAACAATTAGAGTCAAATCCAACAAGAATTCCTGGAAGAATTAAAATTGATTTTTAAAATCAAATCAAAGAAGTATGGTAGAAAATGGGGAAAGAATTGAGAAAGAATTCAAGAAAATTATGAAAAAGCATTTGACAGTCTGTTAAATATTTGCTATGATCATCTATGACAGACTTAGCTCATCTCAGCAATACAATGATTCAAACCAGTTTCTAAAGACTCACTATTGAAAATACTATCCACATCAAGAGAAAGAACGATGGCCTCTGAATGCAGATCAAATCATACTATTCTCATTTGGTGGGGGGGGGTTCCCATGACTTTTCCCCTTTGTTCTATTTCTGCATTCATAACATGACTAATGTAGAATACATGTAACATGATTGCACATAAATAACCTGTATCATATTACTTGCCATTTTGGAGAGAGAAAAATGGGGAAGTAAGGAGAAAAATTTGGAAGTAAAAATCTTATAAAAAAATGAATATTGGAAAAAATGCTATTTATTCATTTATCCAGTGATGTTCCAAAAAGTTACCAAAACATTTAGAGATCATCATAATAATAATTTTTATTATAATAATAAAATTCATCTAAAAATCAAGTTTCTCAAAAGAATCAATAAAAAATGAGAAGGAAGGTAGTCTAATAGTAAGAGATTTCAAACTATATTACAAACTGAGAATTTCAAAATGGGAGCTATTTTACATGTAGAATTGTTAAAACAGTCTGGTAATGGCTAAGAAATAGAATGATGAATTAGTAAAATAGATTAAATTCACCATGCAGAATAGGGAATGACTACAATAAGCTAGTATTTGATAAATCTGGAGATCCAAATCTGGGAGACAAGATCACACCATATGATAAAAATTCTTGAGAAAACTGGAAAATAATTTAGCAGAAATTTGGCATACAATGGCATCCTACAGCTTATACATAAAAATCAAAATGGAGAATATTTTTATATATAGTTAAGTTCCTAACAATTACAAAATTCTTAAATGGAATCTACTCCTTAAAAAAATAGTTGGTTTCTCCACATTGGAGAGCTTCACAAAGAAACTAGATAGTATAAAAAAGGGAATCTTTTTTCAGATATGATTTGAATTGGATGGTCTCTGAGGTCTATTCCAACTCTAAGAATCTGTGATCACTCCAACCAAATAGGCATCTCTGCTGTTTTAAAGGGTCTACAAAGAAGGAGATTTGCAAGTTCCCTTGGTAACCTACTCTCTTGTCAATCAATTCTCACAATCAGTATATTCTCTTTGATGTGCAAAATAAAGCTTTCCTCTATTTAGGATCACAAAACTCATTTTCTCCATTGCTTTTGTTTAATAGCAATAGATAACAAATAATATGCAGAAAAACTTATTTTCCATAAATGCTTTAAGAATATTGATGTCCAGAGATGTAACAACATAAAACACCCAGAACAGCAACCTTAGACCTTGAGTCAAACATTTTAAAAACACTTCTCATATCTCCTTTCATCTGCAAATTTAATATTTCTATCCAAACAATACAAAGAGAATAGAGCTTGTCAAGGATGATTGGTTTTCTTTAGCCCAATCCTGTTATTTCCCATGACTCCATTAGATAGTTTGCCAGGTCTTCTTTTATCTGGCTACTCAAATTAGATTTAGTGAATCATAATTATGCCATAATTACCAGGATCACAGTTTTCTGACATTGAAAATCAGCACCAACTTTGATTTTCTTCAATACTTTGAAAGATACCTCAATTTTTAAAGCTCTGTAAACAAGCACCAGTGTTTCTTGAAATGTACAATTTCCTAGAGTCTCCCTGGCTATGCTAAATTCTGTATTTCATTTATCTTTTTGCAAAATTTCTTCTGTTTCCTATCAATGGTTTTATTGGAAAGAACTTAGTTATTTTTAACTATTTAGCTACTTTCTAACTACCTTTAGGGTTTTTTTTTTGTCTCTTTTCATTTTCATGGAGTCATCAGCCAGCACTTTCAACAAATGAATACCAAGAACATTCCTTTGTTCCTGATTCCTTTTTTCTTTGATTCATTATTTTTTTCTTTCGAATTTGGCAAAGGTTTTTTTGATTCAATCAATCAAAAAAGTATCAGAGGAGAGAGATTAGATACACTACATGCAAATAGAAAATGTAGATAGAACAAACATAATTTAGTATGGAAAAGGGGAAATTACTAGTAGCTTGCTGAACCAAAAAAAATAGCCTTATGTTGGAGGTAGCATTTGTGTTGAACTTTGAAGATTACTAGGGAGGTTTTGAGGAAAATGGGAAGGAAAAAAAGTATAAAAGGAATGCGAGACAGTGCATAGAACTGGAACCAATATAAACAAGAGGCACCATTTTATCAATATGTAAGTCTAAAAAGGGGGACTGGAATCAGAAAGTGAAGAACTTTGAATGCCAAATACAGAAGTTTGTGTTGAATCTCTAGACATAATAGGTAACTCCAGTAGTCTTGTTTGTTTGTCTACAAGGTGACATAGGGGGATACACATCTGGTCTTGGAGTCAGTAAAGACTGGGATCTATCCTTGCCTTAGGAATCAGTACTGAGTCTAGGGCAAATAGGTGGCACAGTGGATAGAGCACTGGCCCTGGAGTCAGGAGTACCTGAGTTCAAATCCGTCCTCAGACATTTAATAATTACCTAGCTGTGTGGACTTGGGCAAGCCACTTAACCCCATTTCCCTTGCAAAGAAAACCTAAAAAAAAAAAAAGATATCTACTGAGTCATGTTTGGTATGTCACAATCTCTCAGCCTGTTTTCTCATCTATAAAATTTGAAAAATAATGGTAACTACTTCACGAGGTTAGAGATGATGCATGTGATGTTCAATCGTTTCCAAAGATGAGTTTTGTAAACCCATTTGGGATTTTCTTGGCAAAGATACTAGAATGGTTTGACATTTCCTTCTCCAGTTCATTTTATAGATAATTGAAGCAAATAAGATTCAGTGACTTTCTCAGGGTCACTCAGTTAGTGTCTGGGGTCTCATTTGCTTCCACCATCGTCCCCACTCCCACTAGAAAGACCTTTATTTCGTCATAAAAAATGCAAACTAGGGGCGGCTAGGTGACGCAATGGATAGAGTACCAGTCCTGGAGTCAGGAGTACCTGAGTTCAAGTCCAGCCTTAGACACTTAATAATTACCTAGCTGTGTGGCCTTGGGCAAACCACTTAACCCCATTGCCTTTCAAAAAAAAAGCAAACTGGAATAAACACAACCTTTGATAAAGTCAAAAGTTTTCTTTAGAGAAACAAAGGTTAATAAAATTTAAAAAGTTTGCAATCTTGAATCTGTTTGAAACATTAAAAGTAAAAATACTTTAGCAAAATAGCTTCTTAAAAACACATGTTTTTGCTAGAAACAAAAATTTTAATGAACTTTTTACTTTTGATTATTTCAATTTGTAAAGAGTCAATGTTTCAGAAGTTATGGAGCATTTTCAGCCCACTTTGTCTCATATTCCTACTTACTGTAATCTTTTAAAAAGTATAGTACATTTTAATGTTAAAAGAATGCTACCTTCATTTTATATATGGCTTAATATATCTGAGGTCTTATTTGAACTAAGATATTTCTGACTCCATGCCAGGGTCTCTATCTACTGTATCATCTTGCTGCCCAACACCTCTAAAGTACTTTGTAAACTTTACAGAACTGTATAAAAATACTAGCTATGAACAATGTTATCCCCATCCAGAGGAAGAAAAACAAAACACATGCAAAAAAAAACTCTTCAGAATCTGATTAAAACATTATAAAAATTATATCTTATGTATCTCTATTTCTCTTAATCTGTTCTCATACTGAAAATAACTAATCTGTAAGATATTTATCAAAAATATGTATGTACAATGCTAATCTGACTGTTCACCACTGAGACATGGGGAGTGAGAAGGGAGGGCAGAAGGAAATTTTGTAACTTAAAAACATGCATGTGATAGGGGTGAAAATAGATGAATAAATTCTTTTAAAAATGTTTACTAGTTTACTATTAAAAATATTGTTTGTGTTTTCCAGTAGGGAAATGACATGGTTGTACCATACTTTATGAGTTTCCCTAGAGAAAATATACTGGAAAGAGGAGAGATTAAATGTAGAGAAACTAGTTAGGAGACTTACCACAATAGTTCAAATGTGGGTTGAAGAGGGCCTGATTAAGTATAGTAAGTAGTCTGTAAGAAGAGGAAAGCGATGATGCAAGATGATGTAGAAATAGAATCCAAAAAAAGTGGTGATTATTAATATATGGGAATGAAAATGTGGGAATAATCTAGATATAATTTTGAGATTTTGAATTGTAGTGATGTGAAGAAATTTTTCCCCTCAAACAGGAAAAAAAAAAGGGAAATCAAGCAGAGGGGAAGGTTCTGTCGAAAAACTAATGAATTCTGCTTTGAATATTTTAAGTTTGGATCCCAGTAGGCGTTGCCCATAGGCAGTTGACTAGGGGAAGAGACATTAGTACAGGATAAGTAGATATATTGGTCTTTTATGTCAAAATGATAATTGAACTATTGGGAATTTGGGAGATCACCAAAATAGAGAAAGTGATGAGACACTAAATTTCATGGTATTCAGTGGCTTCTATGTCACTTTAAAAAGTTAAGGACCTCTCCTAACTGGGATTTCAAGAAGCAACTGGTTTGGGGGGAAAAGGAGAAAGCCATCAGAGCCACCAAAACTGGGTTTGGAGAGGGGAGGATTAAGATATTAAGAATAGACACAAAGACATTATTTAGGTCAAAATGAGGTGAATGGAGCATCCTATTCCAACTAGATGACTTAGGAGAGCCATGCTAGTAGCCAGCAGTTAAAAAAAACAGGAGTAAAAGTCAGAAATTCAGGTTGACTTTGAAACATTTTTGGAATACTTCCTTTTCTCTTTGAATCCCTAGACGCTGGCCCAAAATTGGTGAAAAATAAAGCTTTAAGGATTTAAATTACATTGTCTGACTACTCAATACTATGGTCCTCTAAATCTAAGTGTCCTTTTCAAGAGGAGTTAAGGAATAGTGAAAGGTTTAGCCAAATTTGTCCCAATCCTTATGTTTAAATATTAAAGGAGAGCTCTGAGATTCAAGGTTCAAATTACCCCTCTAGTCTATTATCCAAATTTCCCTATTTTTTAGGATATGTATTAAATTAGTATTATTAATAAAGTGATGCATATTACTTAATATCTTACGATAATGATGATTAATCTCATATTTCAATAGTGATTTAGTTTATACAAAACACTTTGCTCATGACTCTTTGAGATTGGTATATATTATCATTATTATTCTTTTTTTTTTAATTAAGGGAGTCAAAGCTAAAATAATTTGAGTGACTGGTCCATGATCAGAAAACTACCAAGTAACAAAGTAGAACAAAAGAGCCAATCTTGCTAACTCAAAGGCTAGCATTTTGCCCTTGCAGACCTACTGCTACTCACTCATTAATGAGCAATCACTAGTTACTTATTACCCATCTGCAGGTCATTGTTCAAAAATTGCTTCCAAGGCATTTCCTAAATAATTTTTATTCTAGGGAATTATTTAAAAACTGGGAGAAGCTAAGGTTTTGTAGTTATTGTTGTTGGTGGTGGTGGTTTGTTTTATTTTGGTTTTGGGGGGCTCTGCTCTTCTTAGCAGTGTCACCTCGTATAGATCTGCTAAAAGGCAATATAGCAAAATGGATAAAACTGAATCTGAAGTCAGGAAGACTTGGATTAAAATTCTGTCTCAGATATGTCTCAGACTAGCTGTATGACCTTGACCAAGTAATTAATCTTTCTAGGTCTCATTGTCCTGAAAATGAGTAAGTGGGACCAGATGGCTTCTTTATAGCTATTTTGTGCTCTAAATCTGTAACTCTTTGATCTGCTGAGCCATATAAGGCAGGTTGACTTTGGAAGAAGCTAAATAATTTGGGGGATATGCAATCATATATTGTACTCAAGCAGATACTCATCACAAGAGAGATTCTAATGTTATTGAACATGAGGGATTGATTTCCCAGTCCATTGATACATGCTTTCATATTTCTAGACTTTTGTTGGATAGTTAAATTGATGTCAAGATTGTTGGTAAACAGAACCATATGGAAGCAGTGGGGAGTACCACATGCCCCCTCAAAACAGCATATGCATAGTCAGCACAAAAAGCAGGATTGAAAAGGCAAGGGAAACTAGCTGCATCTCTGGGTCAGCTGCCTTGAGTATGCCTATAATATAATGATTGGAAGCACTTATACAAAGCAAAACCCGCTACTCATGATTTTTCTGATCAACCATTGCATTAAAGGAGGACCAAAGCACATGAGGAGTATCATAAAGATGCATTTTAGATACTGCATCAAATTAGATAGCTTACTGAAAAGTCACCATCTATTCCAAACACGTCCTAATACTCACACAAAAATCTCTGAGTTATGATGGGGTCTTCCTTGGCATTTGAATTACAGGAAATTCTGTAAGTATGTGATTTGAATATTTGGATGCCTTCAGGAGATGCCAATGTTCTATTCTATCTATAGTCACTTAAACACATCTTAGCCACCAAAACAAGGTGGGAGTGAGAGATAGATTGGGACGTTAAGAACACATACGATATTTAGATCAAAGTGAGGTTTCAGCAACCTATTCCAATAAAATTATTTAAAGAAATCATCCTGGTAACTGAGAAAGAGTGCTAGGAACATGAGGCCATTTAAAATCAGTTAGTATCAATACAATCACATTAAGTGTGTAACTATGTAGTCCCAGGTTTTCAAATAATCACATATAGCTAAGAGAGCCCTACTGAGTGGTGTCCTTCCTTCTTAAGTTGAATATGTTTGCAGAGTAGCTACTCTTTTTGAAACATCGTAGTTGACATTTGAAGAACAATTCGAAGTCTTCTAAGTACGTCATCTTATTTGAGTCTCAAAGCAACCCTTTAAAAATATTGTCATTTTATAGATGATGAAGCAGAGGTCTAAGGAGATTGAGGACTTTATTCTAGGGCACAAAACTGATACATTAGTGAGAAAAAATTCTAGGTCATGCCTTATTGATTTCAAATTTACTTGTCCTTACATATGGATAAAATAAATAAATGAATTTTAAAAAAAGAAAAGCAATTTGGGCACAAATTCAGTTAGAATTGCTAGAACAGTAGAAGCAAGATTTTAAATTCATAAAAAAACTTCACCTCTCTTTGCCATACTGATCATAAGTAGGTTTGACCATGATGTCAAAAAAGGGAAAAATCAGGTAAATTGGTTCATTTGGAGTCTTATTAATAAATTCATTGTCATCTTCTTGATTTCAGTAAGAACAATAAAATATAATCCTAAATCAGAGAAGACGTTTTGCAAATGAAAGTTTGAGTTTTCAGATGAAGAAATTAAAGTTATTCATAGTCATATGAAAAATGTTTTAAAATCAGTATTGATCAGACAAATGCAGATTAAAACAACACCTCTTACTCATCAGTTCAAGTAATATAATAAAGAAGGAAAATGATAAATATTGGAGGGACTATGAGAAAACTGAAACTAATACATTGTTGGTGGAGCTGTGAACTGATCCAATCATTCTGGAAAGGAATTTATAGCTATGCCCAAAGGGTAATCAAACTGCACCTACCATTTGATCCATTTATACCATTATTTGGTCTGTATTTTGAAGAAATCATAAAAAGAATAAAGAGCCACATAAAAATATTTATAGTAGCATTTTTGTAGGGACAAAGAATTGGAAATTGAAAGAATATCCATCAATTGAGTAACAGCTGAACAAATTGTAGTGATGGATGTGATGTATGTGATGGAATACTATTGCTTTGTAAGAAATCTTGAGCACCTGGATTTCAGAAAATCCTGGAAAGACTTACATGAACTGATGCTAACTGAAGTGCGCAGGAACAGGAGAACAGTGGACATTAATAACATAATTGCATGGGAGCAGCTAGGTGGTACAGTGAATAGAGCACTGGCCCTGGAGTCAGGAGGACCTGAGTTCAAATGTGAACTCAGACAATTACTAATTACCTAGCTGTGTGACCTTGGACAAGTCACTTAACCCCACTGCCTTGCAAAAACTTTTAAAAAATAACATGATTGTGTGATGATCAACTTTCATAGACTTAGCTTTTCTCAGCTATGCAATGATCAAAGACAATTCTAAAAGACTTGTGATGGAAAATCACATATTCAGAGAAAATCCTATGGAGTCTGAATACAGGCCAAAGCATACTATTTTCACTTATTTAAATTTGTTTTATGTTCTTTTTTTTCTTTCTCATGATGTTTCTCCTGTTGATTTATTTTTTTTACAACATGACTAATAAGTAAATATTTTTAATATAGTTAAACATATAACTTAGATTTCTCATTATCAAGAGGAAGGGGAGAGAAAGGAGGTAGAAAATTGTAAAATTCAAAATCTTACAAAATGAATGTTGAAAATTATCATTAAACGTAATTGAAAAAATAAAATTAAAATTAAAAAATAAAATTTGGTAAATCTTCCACATGCCAATCCAAATCATTCACAAAAATAAAATAGCATAGAGCCCTGAAACAGAACACTGGTTTCCTCCATCCAGGCTGCTGTCAAACTACAGTTTGACTACACCTTCAATCCATTCTGTGTTCCCAATCCACCTTGCTTTGCAATTGTGTAGCCCATGTACTGAGATTGTTGATAAGAATAGCTTGAGAGACTCATGGTAAATGGAATATACAGGATTTATAGTCAGTGGACCTAAGATTGCTGCCCAATGAGCAAGCCCCTAGCATTCCCAACATGAAAGGTCTTCAAGCAGCCTTCCCCCCATCACAAAAAGCTTGGGACAGCACCCCTCTAACCTAGGAACAGAACTCAAAATGAGCAATAAAAATTAGGTAAAACTCTGATGATTAAAAAGTTACTATGCAGATGAGGAAGGTCAAAACACCATCTCAGAAGAGGACATCAGAAAAAGTCTTACATGTAAAACTCCA